>NW_027459259.1:0-285466 GCF_050624435.1 Tenrec ecaudatus
GGGAAAAAATTAAATCACTCTATTCTCACACACCTTGAAGGCTACACATTATTCAATTTTTCATCTGAGATATCCTAGTGCTGCTAGAAGTTTCCCAAGTCTCTTCTATGAAAACACTATGTTCTGATTCCTACAAGTATTCACAGGATATACTTTTCCTTGCAAAAAGTAAACTTTTACTCCTATGGATATGTTTACCTATCTGTAAACCTTAAAACAATTTAATTTACTACTCTTTCAACATTTCAAAAAAATGATTAAGTAAATGAAGCATATGACTTTACAAATTACATTTTTTTACATTGCATTCTTCTAGTAAGGAAATTATTGTTAAAATTTTTGGTCATTATTTAAATTTACACAGGTACAGATAAGTTGATTAAAATTGATATGCACATATATATTTAATTTTAGGAGAAGCATATAATATATTAGGTTAAGTTTAAACAAATATTTTTCACAACAATAAAGTCTAAAATGCCATGATGTATTTAACCACACCCTAATGGTTTTTCCGCAAGATGTTTTCAAAGTCTTTCTCTTAATCACATGCAGTGTGACAAAGAGCGTCCTGGTGAAAATATCACTGCGTGTGTTTGATTATTTCTCAAATATAGATTCCTAAAGTGGGGTGACTTGGTCAATGATTTTACATGCTAATGTTTCAAAGATATTGTCTCCCCAAACAAAACTATTTTACATTTAGATAACAGTGGAAAAAAGGTTTCTTACACCTTCTGCAAAAATGCATATTTTCAACTTTTAAAACTTTTTGCCAAGCAAGTAGGTGTGAGAAGCTGCAAGAAGTGTGACTTCATGTGGACATTGGCATTTCTCTGTAGCATATTGCTCTGCAGAGAGAAGTGGCATGTCTATAATTTGAGTTTCAGTAATGCTGAGTTACTTTTTCTCCCCCTTAGGCCATGTTTATCTGCACAATATCAGTTGGATATGGATTTTGATTCCCCTCTGTCTCCAGAGAAACATATTTTCCTGCTTTCTTTTTGAATCATTTCCTCCTTTCTATTTTCATCTTCAGGAGCTCTGGTGGCTTAGTGGGTCAGCGGTTTGAACCCATCAACAGTTCCACGGGAGAAAAATGAATGCGTCTGCATCTGCGAAAATGTGCAGTCTCTTAAACCCAAAGGGGAAGTTCTACTCTGTCCTATAGGCTTTCACTGAGTCGGAATCAACTTGATGGCTGATTCTGGGAGTATAGTATAATTAGCATAACAAATGATTCCTTGTCTCCAAACAGGATTTACATCTACAGGTTTAGAGGTTAAATTTACAACATATATTTCAGGGTAACATAATTTAACCCATAATATTATTAATTCTTTTTTTATGTTGGACACAGAATATTGGAGTTAAGAACCAGTGAATTGAGGTGAGTGAAGAGGAAACTGACTTTTTCAGTGTTACACACGTTTGTATTTGACACACTAAATTCTACTTGTTTGGGAAGTTCAGAAAAGGAAGCAGGAGCAATGGGGAGCAGATGACCGCTGTTCCAAGATTGTAGACTTTGTGCTTGTTGGCCTTTGCTTCCAATTTCTTGCTTTGAAGGTGCCCAGTGAATAATGGGTGGCCTGGGACTACCAGATATTTACTATGTGAATACACTCTGCTTATTTATGACATGTGTTAGCCTGGCTGTCATGGTTTTGCCTTTGGTGAGTGAGTGTTATTGAAAGTGTTGCCCTATCCGCAATCCTCGCTGCTCCTGTGAATAGTGGCCAGTCACTTACGCACTGAACTTGACAGATCAACAATTCATGTATTGCTGTCTGAAAAGCTGACCTGTACGTGAACAATATCCTTTTCTCAACAGTTTTCAAAGTCTATACCTCTGGCTAAACTAATGAGACTATCAATAGGATTGCCTCCTGTCCATGGAGATGATTTATCATATTCTCTATCAAAAATAATGATGGCCCCAAAGTGACCAGAGACCTGTATTATTAATGGATTTTGGACGCACACTTAAGCATAGTCACAGTCTAAGAACACCTAGGTCTCATGATGTAATACTAGCCTTCTTGAGGAGAGCCCTGCGGATAAGGGCGCTACTGCAGAGTATGGGGAAGAAACCCGATGGTGCCTGGCATACGAATGAATACTATCTTGGGTTTTAAATTCTCGTCTCCAAGCAAGCAAGCATCTAAGTGATGGGTCAACTAAGTCCACATGAAAGAAGCGCATTAATCTGTGCGATCCAAGGATTGCAAATAATCAAATCCAAATCTAAAGGAGGGGACCATATCAGATCTTAAATTGTGAACACCTGGGCTTAAAAAGCTATGGAGGAGAATGGACGCCCAAAATCCATTTACAGGGTCCCCACGCCGAGTGAGGCTTCCTTGAATTCCCTCTGATGGCACTGCACCAATGGAACATTGCTTCCCCACAGAGAGTAGTATAAGATCAATTATGACAGATGTAGTTAATACCTTATCATTTGATCCCTATATGATCCATTTGAAAGCTGTTTCCATTTTTAATACTTTCTTTTCTATTAAGATTTTTTCCTCTGTCTCATTTTGTCATTGTTTCTGTTTGTGTTTTGTATGATTTTCTCTTTATGAAATCCAGAGTGGGTAACTCTATTGACAGTGACTGCATTAATAATCATCCGCGGGCATGGCAGGAGATGTTGGCTGCTGGGGTAGGATGCTAACAACAATGGGCATGAGAAAAAAGAAAATGTTCTGAAATTGACCATGGTGCTGATTGAACAATCCTTCTCAATATGCTCTATTAATGGTATGGCATGTGAATTATATCCAATAAAATTATTTTAAAAAGAAACATGTAGATCAGCACTTCTCAAATTTTTATATTATCAAAAGTTATTGAGGGCCTCAAAGTACTTTTGTCTTTGTGAGTTATAGTTATCCATGTAAACTATGAGATTAAAATGTATTTATAAAATATGTTAATTAATGTAAAAAACGATTCATTTATATTAATATAAATTATTTGTATTTTATTGAAAAATAATAGTTCTCCAATTAAAGATGACATTAAATGAGAAGAATGCCATTTTTTTACCCTTTTGAAAATCTCTAAAATGTGTGACTCAAGAGAAAACAGGTGTATTCTCATCTTTGTATCTGCTGTCTATCGTTGCAATATATGCTTAAATTGAGAATATAAATGAAATTTAATCTTTTACATAGTTATATACATATAAAAGAAAAGGATACTTTAGAAGTCCTTTTAGATCAGTAGTTCTCAGCCTGAGGGTCATGAGAAGACTCAGCACTATCTGGCCCTTTCAGGAGATAACTGTACCCAATCTGTCTGCTTTTGTGAACAATGTAGCGACTTAAAAAAAATTCCACAGATACTGCATTAAAAAACATACCTTAACCAGCAGTTCTCAGCCTGTGGGTTGTGACCCTTTTGGGAGTATGACCCTTTCGCAGGGGTAGCCAAAGACCATCGGAAAACATATATTTCCAATGGTCTTAGGAACTGAGACACCGCTCCTCTATCCATCTCCAGGCGAGTCCACCCACATGCAGATACGCCCACATACGAGCACCCAGCAAGAAGACTGTTACCCATGCTGTACCATGCTTCAAGACAAAATTTCATTTATTTGTAATTAGAAATATGTCACAAAATATAAATATATGTTGTTTTTGTGATTAATCACTATACTTTAATTATGTTCAATTTGTAACAATGAAAATATACCCGGTATATCATATATTTACATTATGATTCATAACAGTAGCAAAATTGCAGTTATGAGTAACAATGAAAATAGTTTTATGGTTGGTGGTCACTACAACCTGAGGCACTGTATTGAAGGTTGTGGCATGAGGAAGGTTGAAAACAAGTGGTGGTTTCTTGAAGGTTAGTTATAATGTGAAATCTACAGTTTGTCAATGTTTTTGTAATCTATTATATTATGTGCTATTGATCCATCCTGTTCTTTTACTAGATCTTTTACCCACGCATGACCTTGTAACACTATGCATGGCCACTTGTAAATGATTGATTTTCTGAGTCATGTAGGGTTTCCAAATGTTGCTACACTGCTTTGTACCATATAAAAAACTTTTTAGCCTAAGTATAAATTTCTTTAGAAAAATCATTAAGCCTTTTTATAGGCAGCAGTTTCACTGTGGCAGGAACACACTTTGCAAATTTCTAATTTTTCACTTCAAGTTCACATTTGATCATTGGCAACTGTTAGTGTATTGTTTTCCTTAAAGTGACAGCTAATTTGGTTTGTTGAGAAAATTTCTGCCAAATGCTCCTGTAGAAATAATTATTTTTCAGTCTTTAATTCAAACAAAAATTATGTTCATGCTAGAGTGATTAGTTTCATTCAGGACCTAAGCAATCACACAAATCCCTCTCTTGGAGACAAGTCATTTTATACAACAGTGTAAAAGTCCTGGATGTGTTTCTTTCATCTTGGTGCATAGAAGAGTAAAGGGATGTTTCTAAGAGTTAATATTTAATAACATTCATCTTTTTCTAATTAAATAATGGACATTATTTAATTTTGGGGGGTGTTCTCTTACCACGTGTTGGTGTGCGATGGTTGTAAGTTGCCGTGGAGTAGGTTCTGATGCTTACAACCCCATGTCCTACAGAATAAAACAATGCCCAGCACTGGCCCAGTGCCATGGTTTGAGTCCATCCTTGCAGTCATCAACCAGCAGCATTGGTCCATCTCCTTGACAGTCTTCCTCTTTGTTGTTGATCTTCTACTTGACTAAGCTTGAAGTCCTTTCCAGGGACTGGTTGGTCATATGCCCAAAGTACATGAGACATCGTTTCACCATACACACTTCTAAGGAGCCTTTTGGCTGGGTTTCTCCCATGAAAGATTTGTTTGTTCTTCCAACTGCCCATGGTACTTTCAATATTTTTTGCCAATACCATAATTGAAATAAATGCATCACATCTTCTTCGGTTTTCCTTATTCGTTGTCAAACTTTCCCATGCATACAAGGTAATTGAACATAGCAGGTCTTAATCATGTGGTAGTGAAAAGTTCAACAACTGGGGTAGCTTGTCCCACTTTCTTAATTCATGCTGCGACTCCAGAAACTTTACTAAGCATTAATAAAAATGTCGTCTTAACATTTTAAAAAAATGACATCTCTGCTTTAGCCTTTTAACTTTTGACCTTGTGGACCCCTGAAAATGTACAAGGGGCTTCCCGTGGTCCATGGACCAAGTTTTGACACCCCACACTAAAAAAAAAAAAATGCTTCTCAATCCTGGCTGCATGTGACAGTGTCTTTCACATTGCAGGCCCTCAGATTACATGCTGGGATTATATTGGGAAACCTACAAGTACATAAACTTTTTAAAAAATTAAATCACCTTATATAACTATGGTACTTTGTGCAGAATATGGGCCAAAGCAATTTCAAGAATCTCTTTCTCAGACTTACAGAGAATTGAAAATATTTTGGAACTTCATTTATATTAGGTATAGAATATTTAGATACTCCAAACCAAGTCCACTGCCAGTGAGTTCCTTATGACTCAAAATGACCCTGTCTGGGGTTTCTGAGACTGGAAATCTTTATGGAGATGGACAGTCTCACCCTTCTCCCTGGAAGCAGCTGGTACATTTGAATCACCGACACTGAAATTAGAAGTCCAACATCTTACCCACAGCACCACACCAATGTAGACAAATGGAAAACAAACTATAAATCAAAAAGTGAAATTTTTATTTAATGCCTTTTCATATTTATATACAATTGAATTGCTCTTAAAAGATACCTTTGCTAAGTCTTCATACAATTTCCCTTTTTTGGCTCCTGAAGCCAACTTATTTCAGAGGGTAAATCATTCTAAATATGTTAGAATGTTAGGGAACAGAAAGTAGAGTGAAGGCATAAGATTTAGGGTTCACTAACGAAGCAGTAGCTGCCCTGACTCTTCTTGAGTATGGGAGGGGGTAGAATTGTTGGTCTCCTTTAGTCACTCCAGGAGAATCAGAACATTTTTATTTAAGGCACTTGCCTTGGTGTATCTGAAATATGGATATTTTGTTAAGAAACTATGTTGCTTATAAGTTTGGAGTCCATATTAGTAGATATCAGCTTTCTTATTTATTCCATTGATGGGAAGTTTTAGGTTTTAAAAGTAAAATATTGAATTTCTAATACATTAAATTAAATACTTGTTTATTTTTAATTTTATTTTATTGTTCAAAACAAAGGCAGGTACTGGCTGTAGACCGACCATCAGTTTCTTTATTTTCTATTTTAAATATCATTTTATTAGGTTCTTACGGTCCTTAAAGCAATCCTTACATCAGTTGTATCAAGCATAATTGTAAATATGTTGCCATCATTATTTTCTAAATATTTACATTCTACTCTGTCTCTGGTATCAGCTCCTCATTTTACTCTCCCTCCCCCAACCTTGTGACCCCTTGATACATGATAAATCATTATTAATTTCATATATTTTAATAATTTTATTGGGGCTCATACAACTCTTATCACAATCCATACATACATCAATTGAGTAAAGCACCCTTATAGATTCATTGCCCTCCTCATCATTCTCAAATTTCACCTTCTGCTTGGGTTCCTGGAATCAGCTCATTTTCCTTTTTTCCCTCCCCCTCCCTCGCAGCTCCCCCCTCCCTCATGAACCCTTAATTATTTATAAATTATTATTTTATCTTATCTTACACTGCCCGGTGTCTCCCTTCACCTCCTTTTCTGTTGCCCATCCCCCAGAGAGGAGGTTATATGTAGATACCCGAGATCGGTTCCCCCTTTCTACCACCCCCTTCCTTCCCGGTATTGCCACTCTCACCGTTGGTCTTGAGGGGTTCATCTGTCCTAGATTCCCTGTGTTTCCAGATCCCAACTGTGCCGCTATGCATCCTCTGGTCTAACCAGGTTTGCAAGGTAGAATTGGGATCATGATAGTTGGGGGCGAGGGGGGGGACGGGAAGAAGCGTTTAAGAACTAGAGGAAGGTTGTGAGTTTCATTATTGCTATACTGAACCCTAAGTGACTAATCTCCTCCCCACTACTCCTCTGCAAGGGATGTCCAGTTGTCTCTCTTATACCCACTACTGTCTTCCTTCCCCTGAAGTTTCTTCCCTGTCTTCTCCCCACCTTCCCCCTACCCTCCTGATATTGCTACTCCCATTTCTGTTCCTGAGGGGTTTATCTGATCTGGATTCCATGTGTCCTGATCTGTATCTGTACCTGTGCACATGCTGTGGCCTAACCCACAGTGAAAGAAAGGACTGGGGTCATGATAGTGGGGAGGTGGGGGGTGAGGAAACCTCAAGGAACCAAGGACTATTATGTGTTTCATCAGTGCTATATTCACCCTGGCTTACTCGTGTCTTCCTTGTGACCCTTCTGTGAAGGGATGTCCCATTGTCTACAGACAGAGTTTGAGTGTCTGCTCTGACTTCCCTGGTCCTCTGAAATATATTTTTGTTTGTTTGTTTGGTTTGGGCCTTCTGGTGCCTGTTATCTGATCCCATCAATATCTCATGATCGCACAGACTGTTGTGCTTCTTCCACGTGGGCTTGTTGCTTCTCTGCTAGGTGGCCACTTGTTTAACTTCAAGCATTTAAGACCCCAGACACGATATCTTTTTTCTTCACCACATTTGCTTGTGCACCCATTTGTCTTCAGTGATCGTGTCAGAAGGGTAATCATCACAGAAGGCCAGGTTGTTGGAACAAAGTGTTCTTACATCGTGGGAGGGCTTGAGCAGAGGCCCAACATCTGTCCACTTCCTCAATGTATTGTCATAGAAATGTATGTACCTATGCCAATACCCCTATTTTTATGAATTGATATATTTACATAAGTGCACACCTATATTTAGGCCTCTATCCATAGCTCTGCTTTCTAGGTCTTTCCAGTTTCCTTTTACCTTCCTACTTTCCCACCATGATGACCCCTCGCTGGAGCATACCATGACAGAGGTCAGTGCTGGGGATACATGGTGGGGAGTGCGTCCAGTCTGAACCCCCGCAATAGGGCGACCCAAGAAGGGAACATAACAGATCCACAATGGGAGCAAAGCCAAGCCACAAAACCACTGAAGAGCCCCCAAAATAGACTTCCGGCTAGGAGGGGCAGTTCCCGGAACCCCCAAAGACCCATGGGAATATAATCAATATGGTCAGCAGGCAGCCCTGGAATTATTTATGCTTGTTCAGGGTTTTTATTTGTTTTGCTAGTTATTATTATTATATATATATATTTTCTATCTCTTTTTTCTCTCTTTTTATTCATATATTGTTTTCTTTTTGTATTGTCTGCATTGTTGTTGGGTTGCCTACCTATATACGATAGGCATGGGAAGCAAGCCAAAGGACCTAAGGTTCCAGAGGAGGCAGAAGGAAATGGTGAGGAAACAACTCCATAGACAGGGGAACAACTAGGGAATTAAAATCAACAATGAGGGGGACGTAGAAATCCTGGGGTTGCTGGAGCAACAACAATCTAGCTGAGAGGAACTACAAAGAGGCAGAAGAGAGGAGAGCATGCTGATGGGAAATACTTAAGTTTAATACTGAATACTTTAATACTAAGTAGTTAAGAACTAAGTTTAATACTAACTAACTTAAGAACTTAAGTTTAATACTACCTGAGAAAAATTGAATGTAGCTCTGGATTTTATTATTTTTTAAAATTTTATTCCAAAGCTAGTTGGAATGTATCATAGACTTGATGTAAAATATCAAACAAAGGATCCTTTAGACAAAAAACAGTGGTTAAGATCTTTATGACATTGAGAGGAATAGATTTCTTGAGGCAAGAAACAAAAGGAATTAGCTATCAACATTTTATGTCCTAATTAAGATCTTGTTAGAATGAAAACTTCTGACAATTTATTATACTCTTAAGAAAAAGTATTAAAGTAAGAAACATATTGGGAGATAATATTCACAATGTATGCACACCTGACAAAGAGTTTTTATCTGTTATATATAAATTCCATAATAATAAGAAAAAGAACCCAATTAGAAAATGGGCCAAAATGTGAAAATTTCAATCAAAGAAGATGTGTGAAGGCCAACAAGCACAAAAATCTGTTCAGCATTAGTAATCACCAGCGACATATACCTTAGAACCACATGGCATTCTACCTACTAGAATGGTAAACATTTTAATGATTTCACAACAACCGAAAAAGCCCCGATCTTATCAACGATGCAGAACTAGTGGAACTCCCACACATTGCTGATGGGAATCTTTTCTTTATGCATTTGAGGGTCTGGCTTTCTTGGTTAAGTGGAACACATGTCTGCCTTTTGATTCTGCCATTCCACGGCCAGCTGTTTGCTCAGGAGTCTTTAGATAGCCCATAGAGACTTGTACATGAATGCTCTTAGCAACTTTATTGGTAATAGTCCCAAACGACAAGCATCCCCGATATCCTTCATCAAGTGAATGGCTAAGGACACCTCTGGTCATAACATGGAACATGCCTCAGAAACAGCAGCAGCAACAAAGCAACTGCTTAGATAAATCTCAAGACTCTCATCCCGAGTGAAACAAGTCAGACCCCAAAACATACATGCTATGTACTTCAGTAAAATTATGAAAGAGGCGAACTTAATCTATATTGATGAAAAGCAAACTAGTGGTTGCCTAGATCTGGGGTTTGGAAAAAGGGGACAAGTCAATTTGGGATGTTCAAAATGTTTCATAACTTGATTGTGATGATGGTTCCACAGGACTGAATCTATTTGTCACCATACACTGGATGTACATGTAAAATGAGTGCTTTTTACCACATATTAATGATGACTTAATTTAAAATAAATATGTTAATATAGGTAATAAGGGTTAGAGAAATTCAGAAATGAGCAAACTCATTAGGGCCTGGCAGTTTCAGTTGTAGAAATGTCAGGCTGGCAAAACTCTCTGAAAGGGGATCTAAATGGTAGGAAGATCACACTGTGAGTCAGATAATCCAGCTTTGAAGATGTTTCTCATATCCAAATTTTGTTGTCACAAATTTTAAAGGGCTAAAAGATGTTTCTCCATTATGCTAAAGGTCAGAAAGCAATCAGGAACCAGATAAAAGAGAGCTCATTTTATATGGTCAGCAAACAACACAAAAAAATTCTAACAAGTTATAAACAGGCTTTTAGATGATACTGAAAGAATTTTTGACACCAAGCTGCTTTGAAAAAGCGTCCGAGGCTTTCACAGTAAAAAGGGCAGGAGAAGGACTTTGAAGGTGTCTTTCTTCTTGGCCAGAGGTAGTTTGACTCTAATAGGTTGACATTAGCTCTCACAATGTATATGCTGCTTTTATTTCCTTGACTTTTGCCAAACATGTTTTGCTAAGATTTTCCGGATATTTTTTTGCATATAAGTTCATGAGAAACATTGATGTATCATTTTTGTTCTGTCTTTGCTAATTTAGGGTAATATTATCCTCATAAAATGAATTGAGAATCAATACCTTTTCTTCTACGGTTTGAAGATATTGAATAAATTATTTTTACTTTTTCTCTCTGCTAAAATTGCCTAGTGAAGTTATCTGGGCCTTAATGTCTTTCTTTTAGGTACTTTTACAAACACATACTCAATTTCCTTAATGTTTATAAAACTACTTAGGTTGTTATTAAGTCTTGGTTGAGTTTTTGGTAGTTTGTGATTTTCAGGGAATTAGTTCATATTTAGGAGGATAAAACTTCCTGTAAAAATATAAATATATCCCATTTAATTACTGCAAGATATGTGGTGATATCCCTTTTTCATACATACTCTTGGTATTTTATGGCTTTCTCTTCATTCATCATGTTTTGGGGGTGGTATCTGACCTCCCCTAATTTCATGAAGAGGAAAGAGAAGAATTGCCATTGGTAGCAGCCCAGCACTGATGTCTATAAGATAAAGTTCAGGAATGCTTCTACCCTCCACATTTCTTACCAATTCTGACACCAATCGCCTCTCCCAAGACACACTATGCTTCTCTACTATGTTCAGTAGTTCGTTTTGAAAGCCACACAGAACTCACAGGCAACATTCACCATGAAGGGATTTATTAGTAAAGTTAACAGATACAGTTCAGGGTCAGAAATGCTCAGGACAGCATCTTTTCGGCCATGTCCACGGACATAACTCTCTCTTTTCCTTGATCTCTTAGCCACTTCTTTTGGCAGAGGACGTTTAGAAATTATTTTAGCTCTGTCGATAAATGTCCAGAGGCACCAGACTCTGCCAACAAGCTTTCTCCTTGAAACCCCTTAACATTCTTGCTCTATCGGCTGGGAAGCTCACTGCACTGTCTGCTGCCAGTCCCCTAGCTCAGCTGCTGCCCTTTCTTTGCTGTCGCTCTGCCATTTGTGGTGTCACAGCCCTATGGATCTGTGCAGGGATTTCTAGGTCAGCCTCCCCTCCTAGCTCTTCTTTCTTGATGGTGGTTGGACCCACGTGGCATCTCTGGAGTGGTTCATTTTCAGTTTAGCAGGATGGTGTAACTAACCAATCCCTTTGTCAAGGTCCCATCCTCCTTATTTGCAAGGTCCCACACAATGGTTTCATGTTTCTTATTTACACTGTTAACATACTAATTCAGTGTAGCAGCAATGAAACTCAAAACCTTTCTCTAGTTCTTGAATGCTCCCTCCCCTCCCAATTATCATGACCCCAATTCTACCTTGCGGACCTGGTTAGACCAGAGGATGTACAGTGGTGCAGTAGGGATCTGGAAACACAGGGAATCTAGGACTGACGAACCCCTCAACACCAGTGGTGGGAGTGGCGACACCGGGAGGGAAGGGGGTGTAGAAAGGGAGAACCGATCTTGGAGATCTATGTGTAACCTCCTCTCTGGGAGATGGGCAATGGGAAGGTGGGTGAGGGGAGACGCCGGGCAGTGTAAGATAAGATAAAATAATTATTTATAAACTATTAAGAGAGCAGGGAGAAGGGGGGAGTGGGGAGAGGGGGTTAGGAAACTGAGCTGATTCCAGGAACCCAAGTGGAAGGCGAATTTTGAGAATGACGAGTGCAACGAATGTATAAGGGTGCTTTGCTCAATTGATGTATGTATGGATTGTGATAAGAGCTGTATGAGCCCCAATAAAAACATTTAGTAATAAAAAACAAACAAAACAACTAATCAATCCCTTGGGTGGATAACAAACACCTTAAATTTGTGGAGCCATGGTGGTGTAGTGGTTATACTTTAGGCTGCAATCTACCTGGTCCACATAGGCAGCAGTTCAAAATCATGAGCAACTCCACAGGAGAGACTTTCAACTCCAGTGAAGAGTTACCGTCTCAGAAACCCACAGGGAGTTGCTAGTAGTCAACATTGCCTTGATGGCAGTGAGACTACACCTCATCATGAAGGAGCCCTGGTGGTATAGGGAGTCACTCCGTGAATTGCTAATTGCAAGATCAGCAGCTGGAACCCACTAGTGTCTCCATGGGAACAAGATGAGCTTGTCTGATCCCATTACGATTTAAAGTCTCAGAAACCCAAAGACCGAGTGTTATTCCGGGTTGTGGGTTGGAGACCCAGTCTTTTGGTGAAAGTTACACAGATGATAGCTAGAAGAGCTATAATAAGCAATACACTACAGCACACTCTTTTAAACTTTATTGTTCTTGCTAAATGTTAATTAGCTATTTTACTTGTATTTCTAAGAAAGCAGTCTTTGGTATTGTTGATTTTCCCTATTGTTTACTGTTTTCAATTTCATTGATTTATCTTCCTTATCATATCCTTCTTTCTGACTATTTGAATTTATTTTTCTCTTTTTAAAAATTCTTTAGGTGAGAAGCATATCCTAGATTATTGATTTGATATTTTTACTCTTTTATTATATATAGTCATACATTTATCTTTTACCAAAGTTAGAGAGTTTTCAACCATTATTTCTTTGAATAATTTTTCAGTCCTGTATTTGCTCTCCTTTTCTCTTGGGACTCTGATGATGTGAATGTTGGATCTGTTATTGTCCCACAGGACTCTGGTGGTCTGTTCTGTGCCACCACCATCCCTGGCCCCCATTCCCCGCAGAATATTTTCTCTCTGCTTTACAGGTTTACTAAATTCTAATCAGCTCTTATCTACTCCACTGGTTCTAACTCTATAACTGAACCCATCTATCATTTTTCTTTATCATCATGTTATCTACTGGTATAGTGGTGAGGATTTTGGTTTCCTTTGCATTCACTTATAATCCATATTGAAGTCTGTAAACCTTGATCTTCATCAGCAAGTGTTTCACGTCTTCCTCACTTTCAGCAAACAAGATGGTGTCATTTGTATATTAAAGGTTAACAAGCCTTCTTATAATCCTGATGCTGGATTCTTTTTCATATATCCAGTTCTCAGAAGACTTGTTCAACATATAGATGAAACAAATATAGTGAAAGCATACAACCTTGATATAAATTTTTCTAATTTTAAACCATTCAGTATTTCCTTGTTCTGTTCAAACAACTGCTTCTTGTTCCATTTACCGGTACCTCATGGACCCAATGGCGTGCTTTGAAATTCCCATTGTTCTAAATGTTATTTCTTTATGATCCATACAGTCAATAAAACACAGATAAGTCTCTTTCTGGTGTTCACTGCTTTCAGCCAAGCGCCAGCTGATGAAAGCAATGATCAGTCACTCTTCTATGTCCTTCTCTGTATCTGTCTTGAATTCCTGGCGACACCCTGTCTATGCATTGCTGCAACCATTGTTGAATAATCTTCTTAAAATTTACTTGTATTTATTATTAATGACATTGTTCTAAAATTTCAGAATTCTCTTGGGTTGCCTTTCTCAAGGTTTTGCACAAATATTTCACCGTAATATTTTATCTTCTTAAGCTGCTCTTTGAAATGTTTTCAGCTGTTTCACTTTGTTATTTCATTCAAGTGATTTATGTTCAAAAGCAAATTTCAGTCTCTTCTGACGTCCACTTTGGCCGACTCTTTCTTTCTTATCTTTTAATGACCTTTTGTTTTCTTCATCTGTGATGTAGTCAAGAAATAAAATAAGGCTTTATATGGGTAATTTGTTTCACAAGATTTTTTTTAATGTGTTGAAGATCATTGATGTTACTATGAGGATTAAGGTGCTCCTGACTCAAGCCATGGTATTTTCAATCACCATGGTATTTTCAATCACCTTAAATGCAAATACTGGACATTGAATAATGAAGAAGAATTCAGGCATTTTAATTATGGTGCCATCAAAGTATACTGAGAGTACCATAATCTACCACCGGAATAAGCAGATGAAGTAGAGCTAGCATGTGCCTTGGAAGAGAGGATAGCGAGACTCTTTCTCTCATTCTTTGGATCAGGAGAGACCATTGCCTGTAAAAGAACATGCTTCTTAATGTAGAGGGGCAGCAAACAAGAGGGAGATCCTTGACCAAATGGATTGTTACAGTGGCTGCAAGGATGTACTTGACCATAACAATTGTGGGGGCCGGACCAGGCATTGCTTTGCTCTGTTGTACATAGGGTTGGTATGGGTTGAAACTAACTAGTTGGCTCCATTTTATTTCAATTTTCAATTCTATAATTTCTTTTTAAAACTTCCATTTCATTCATTTGGAAGAAAGCAAACCTTTATTGTTGTGTCTAATTTATGGTGGCAACCTTATATTCTTTGTCAGATGGTTTCAATATTTGATTCCTCTCAGAATTTGTGCTTGCTGAAATGTCAGTATTTTCTCAGTTGAGCTGTGATTTTTAAAGGTTTTTGCTATAATGAGTAATCTTTGATTGTAGTGTGGACATTTTAGATATTATGTTTAGAGGCTCAAGTTTATTTAGATCTTCTATGTTAACTTGATACTTTCTGATGCTGGTTTGGCAGAGGTCTGGCAGGCCTTCCCCGTCTCTGCTGGGATTGTCATTTGGCAGAATGGGCGTGCTGGCTTAGGGAAGGACAGCTGTTAGCGCACTGGATACTGATGATGGTAGATCATGTTTGTGAGGCAAGGGATGAATTAACCCTCTGGGTGGCAAGTGACTGGCAATTGCGCCCATTACTGTCACCCAGTGTGAATCAAGGGGTGGACAGGATTGCTTAGTCACTTGCTGACAACCCTATTGTTGACAGATCAGCTGCTGCTGCCAGAGTGTGGCTTGTCTCTGCTGGGCTACTGTCTCCCTTTGTTATTTTAGTTCATTAGTCAAAGCAACAGGACATTTCTCCCTCTTTCATCTTTTTTTTGTTTATGCCTGTCGAGAGTTCTGCATTGCAGGGCTTTCCAATGTCCAGCCTGGGCTACAGGAAAAATTAAACACCAGCAGCAACTTATAATGAAGTCTAAGAAGTCATTATAACCTTATTCTTTAAGCCCTAAGATGCCTAGCCAAATAATCTTCTTTCCACCTTCAGAGTTCTCCTATGATTTTGAGTGTTTTGCAGGGTATTTAGTTTTGCTTAGAGGGAGGGAGTAGAAGAAAGCTACTTTTTCTATTTTATCTCAGATATAGACTCTTCTTTTAAAAGTTTTATTGGTAATTTCTTTATCCACATGCCATACAATTCAATAATCCAATCATACCAAGAAGAGTTGTAGAATTACCACTTCATTCAATTTTAAACATATTCTTCCTCCTTGTACTCATTAGTATTCATGCAATTATTTTTTTAACCTTGGCAAAAATATGCATCACAAAACATTCTCCAATTTGACAATTTCTATGTGTATAATCAAGTGCCATTGGTTATACTCTTCATGCTATATAATCATTATTAATATCTGAGTTAGTTTAGGTAGACTAGGGAAAACAAATCCACAGAAACTCATATATGTATAAGAGAGTTTTATATAAGAGGTAAATGTACATTAAGGAAGCATCCCAACCCAGTGCTGTCCAAGCCCTTAAGTCTGACATTAGCCCATATGTCCAACACTGAGCTACAAAGTCCTCCTCAATCTCACAAAACACATGCAATGACGCTGACTGTAGGAGGAAAGCCAAATCAGTCAGCCTGGAAGCATCTCAGTGCTGGCAGGGGTCTCCACGTGGTTGCTCCAGCACCCAGGGCTGCATCAGGGTAGGTCCATGTGGCTTCTCCTCAGGGGTGTCTCGCAGGAAGTGAGCCTTGCCAGCTGAGGCACGGAACTAGCTATGGCTGCACACTGGTCCCACTATCAGAGAGCAAGCGACAACACAGGCGAGGCTCGCTGACCCATTTATCTCTCTCCCCTTCAATTAACCCCAGGTGTTCATTGGCCAGTTTGGCATAACTATCACAATATCCTTTCCCAACATTAACATTAACTCTTCCCCTAACTATTAACATAAACTATTCCCCTAACATTAACATAAACTCAATGACTTCTAAGCAACAATTCTTCCTCCTTTACCCATGTTAACCATTAGTCAAGTTTGGTTTCATTTCCCCCCCTCAGTTTTCTTAATATAGTATTCACATATCATACACTCCTATATTTAAATTGATTTTAAAAAGAGTTGTATACACGTGATCACAATCCGTTCTAATGCTCCTTGCCCACTCCCGAATTTATTGTTTGTTCTCTCTCCCTCCAGTTGTCCCCCAAAATCCCCAATAAATCATTGCATCATGTATTAAGAAATACATCATTCTTTCAGAATTATTACATCTGTCTACTTGGTAGCACTTTATCCAGGTTGCTTAGTATCTGTCAGGGAAATAAACATCCTGTCAAAAAATACAGAATGCCATCTTCACCAGAATTCTTTGTATTATTTTGATTTCTGTTATTTAGCTTTAATAAATAACCAGTATGTAAATAGAAGTTATTTGATTAGAAGATTTGATGTCTGAGTCTCACCTTATCTGTTTCCATTCATGACCCTTCTATTGCAGAGATAAAAGTTGAGAACCATGTCCTGTACTCATAAATGACACACATAATATTTTGTAGATTAAGTAATTTCACAAGTACATATATGCACCCATATAATTTTAAGGTTAATCGTATCTGAAAAGTCTCTTTGTCATGTAAAGTAATATAGGCATATCTTCCTGGGATTAGGATATGGGCATCTGGGGAGTCATTATTCAATGCACTGTGCCAAGCATACATAAAACGATGGCTTTAATTATGAATTCTTAAGGAAAAAAATATCTCCATTCCCTCCACACAGCACTTAAGCCTAGCCCAGAATAAGCTGCCGCATTGTTTGCTTTTTCTGGTGGAAACGATTTTATCTTATTCATCTGTTCATTGAAGACATATGTTCAATATAAAGTTTACCACTCCAACTTCATTTGTTGGATACTCAGGTATTGACTATAGTTTTGCAAGGTAATTAAACACCACCTACTTTTGTTTTTAAAGTGGCACTATTCCCAGGTACCTGTCTGCTCAAGAATGTACCTGTATTGGTTTCTACCTTCTCTTTCTTTTTATTGTATGGAGGTATTTTTGTTGTGTGTGTTTTTTTTTAAAGAGCCCTGCTAGTATTGTAAAGGATCACTTTAAAGTAGTTTTGTTATGTTTCATCCAGAATTTCATGGTATTTTATTGCAGAATATCATTTAGGATACACCTATTTTCTTAAGAGTATATTAGACATACACTGAACCTTATAAGGTCAATGGAGACGATAAGAGAATAATCCTCCAAAACAACTCACTACCATCCAGTCAATATGGCCTCACTGTGAGCCGATCTGGATTTTTGAGGCGTAAATCTTTCCTGGAACAGATCACTTCCTCTTTCTGATGGGAAGTGCATCTGAATTGCCAACCTCGTCCTTAGCAGCCCAACACCAGGTCTATGGGGCTCACAGCCCAACACCAGGTCTCTAGGTCTCCAGGGGCTCCTGGCTCCTAGAGAATACCATAGTCTAGACTGAGAAATAGAGCCCTTGCTGTTCTTAAAGACCCTTCTATAGAAGTGCAGATTTCAAAGGAATGTTTTGGTTTTATGTATTTGATGTAGAAAATTGACAAAAATTTACTTAATAGTGTATGTTTTTTAAGATAAGAATATCAGCATTTTAAACTTAAAATACTGAATTATACAACTTTAAAATATTTCCTAATATTTGACCTATCTATCCAATATGTGCATTTTGTGATGTAATACTGTGCCACCCAAGACCATGGCTAACATCATGGCTAAAAAGAAAGATGATACCTTACACGAAACAGTATGTTTCCATCTTTATAATCATATTTATCAATAATTTCTTTTCTGTCACTCTAATAAAAACTTCCAGCTCAATTACATTCTAGTTACTTTAACCAATTTTAAGTGTTTCTCCAAATGTCATTTCATACCTCAAACTAGTTCACCTGTCATATAACATGCTGCAGAAATATATATAATTGGTATATATGTATATATTTTAATTAAATATTATCTGAATGAATTTTTAAATTCTGACTTGTTTCTAGTGACATTGCTCAATTTCCTTACTGTCATGGTTTATTTGTATTTCGTCCATACATAGTTATGTTATATGTGGCCAATGAAGCTTTCATTTCCTCTTTACCAATCCTTAATGTTTTTATCATTTTATTTGGGGCTCATACAATCCTTATCACAATCCATACATCCATCCATTGTGTCAATCACATTTGTACATTTGTTGCCCTCATCATTCTCAAAAATTTGCTTTCTACGTGAGCCCTTAATATCAGCTCATTTTCCCCCTCCCTCCCTGCTCCCTGCTCTTTCATGAACCCTTGATAAGTTATAAATTACTATTATTTTGTCATGTCTTACACTGTCCACCGTCTCCCTTCACCCACTTTTCTGTTATCCATCCCCCAGGGAGGAGGTTATATGTAGATCCTTGTAATTGGTTGCCCATTTCCACTCCACCCTCCCTCCACCCTCCCGGTATCGCCACTCTCAGCACTGGTCCTGAAGGGATCATCTGCCCTGGATTCCCTGTGTTTCCAGTTCCTATCTGTACCAGTGTACATCCTCTGGTCTATCCAGATTTGTAAGGTAGAATTTGGATCATGATAGTGGGGGGAAGAAGCATTTAAGAATTAAAGGAAAAGTTGTATGTTTCATCATTGCTACCCTGCACCCCGAGTGGCTCATCTCCTCCCCACAACCCTTCAGTTAGGGGGTGTCCAGTTGCCTATGGATGGGTTTTGGGTCTCCACTCTGCATTCACCCTCATTTACAATGATATGATTTTTTGTTCTTTGATGCCTTATACCTGATCCCTTAGACACCTCATGGTCACACAGGCTGATGTACTTCTTCCATGTGGGCTTTGTTGCTTCTGTGCTAGATGGCCGCTTGTTCACCTTCAAGCCTTTAAGACCCCAGACGCTATATCTTTTGATAGCCAGGCACCATCAGCTTTCTTCACCACATTTGCTTATGCACAAATTTGTCTTCAGTGATTGTGTCGGGTAGGTGTGCATCATGGAATCCCAATTTAATAGGAAAAAAGTGTTCTTGCATTGAGTAATTACTTGAGTGGAGGTCCAATGTCCATCTGCTGTCTTAATACTAAACCTATAAGTATATGCACGTAGATATATTTCCCCATCATCTTATATATATTTACATATGTACATGCCTGTATTTGGGCCTCTATAAATACCCTTTGTCTCCTAGTTCTTTCCTCTATTTCCTTTTGCTTTCCTCCTGTCCCACTATCATGCTCAGCCTTCATTTGGGTTTCAGTAATTTCTCTTGGTTACATTGCCATTGCTGAATCCCTACCAGGCCTCTCACACCCTCCTTACCACTAATTTTGGAGAACTTGGGTCGGTCCATACCACCACTAATTTTGGAGAACTTGGGTCGGTCCATACCACCTACTTATCCCCACCTCCCCCTCGCCCATGTCCCCCTGGAACCATCGGTCCAATTGTTTTCTCCTCCAGACTGTTCATCCAGCCTATCTTATCTAGATAGATCTGTAGAGATAATAATAGACACCAAGAAACATGGCATAGCAAGACAAAGCAACAAAAGAGAACCCAACAATGACAACAAAAAAGAAAACCAATGACCCACAAAAGAATAAATTAATTTAAAAAGAAAAAATTAAAAAAGAAAGAAAACCTGTAAATAGATAAAGGTCTGAATTTTGACCTCTAGGCATGGCCTCCAGTCAAGTCTGATGGGGTGCCACGCTCTTTATCGAGTTTATCCTTTGTACTTCCACCAATCCTTAATTTTAAAATGAATTTTTATTGTGGTTGTGCACTGGGTAGGACCTTCAGAGCAATGTACTCTATAGGAGTGACAGATGACTTTTATTGTTCACAATTGTGAAAGGCATATTCTTATAGATCACCATTAATTATGATTTCTGCTGTAGGATTCCTCCTCCCCCACACACACACTTTTTCTGGATATGTGTTGGTGTGTTTAACAAGTATCTTTCTACTCCTAGTTTGTTAAGGGTTTAAAATTTTTTTTTATTCTGAGTACTAGAGTTTTGTGGAATGCTTTTTCTATAATTATTTTCTTAAACTGATTGTTTTTCTTTATCCTGATGATAGGATACTTTATGTTGATTGATTTTTAAATGTTAAACCGCCACTGCATTCCTGGAATATACCATTTAGGATCATGATGCTTTAAAAAACCAAAAATACTGGATTAAAGTGTTATGCCGGGTTGACTGGAGAAACAAATCTAGAGACTATCTATCTATCTATCTATCTATCTATCTATCTATCTATCTATCTGAAAGAGTTTTGTATCAAAGAGTAATGTATACCAAGAAAACATTCCAGTCCAGATCATCTTTTAGTCCAATTTCAAACAATAAGTCCAATACCAATCCATATGTCTTTCTTCAGACTCATACAGCCACATGCAATGATGCAGAATGCAGGAAGATCACAGGCCAGTGGGTGAAAAGTCTGTGAACCCAGTGGTGGTGGATGTATCTTGAGGTGCTAGTTGGTCTCAGCCATGTGGCTCCCAACAGGAAAGAGAAGCAGAGAGAGGAAGTTCCCGAATCCTCCTGAGGCCTTGCCCACAAGGAGGCATCATCAGTCTGTGACCTGATGGACAGACTAGACTCCACCCTTTCACTCTGAATACCCTCAAGTTGACACAAGATTGTATAACCACCACAGTGCCTAATATATGATTTAGGATTTTTGCATTTATTTTTATGAAAGAGAATGGTCTATAATCTTCCTTTTAAATTACATTCATGTCATTTTATTATGACAGTTATGCTGACCTCATAAGTGAATTGGAAAGCATTCTCTTTTTATCTGTTTTCTGAGTTTGTGTAAGGTTGGATTTATTTTTTCGTGAGCTATTTGGAAGAATTTATTATGGGAAATTTTTTATTACAAAGATTTTTAAGTAAATATATAAGGTTTTTAGTGTCAGATCTGATAAATTTTATTTTCTTAGGACTTTTCTTTATATCTAAACTTATAAATGTTTTGACTTACGTTTTTTCCATTGTATCATTTGATATAATTTAATATTAACATTTGTAATTTGTGCCTTGTCTTTTGTCTTGATTAATCTTGTTAGGATTTTATAAGTGTTATCGGCATTTTCCAAGAATCTAATGTCAGTTAGTTAACTGTATTAATATGTACTATGTATGTTTAGATACAACTCATAGTATGACTTATCCCTCATAAAGTGTATTATATTAACCTTTTGAAGTACATACAATGGTTTTCAGTAATGAATCAGTGCTACTTCATGATTCCTACCAAACCATTAGTATTATTTATTGTTCTGGGCTAAGGATGTTTTAGGGTGTCTGGAAGTATTTCTTTGATGCATACAAAGAAGCCTCCAAACATGTCTCTTGCTGTCAATTTGGTTTGACTCGGAGACCCTGTAGAACTAGGCTTCTAAGACCATCAATAATGATGGAAGCGGATTTCTAAGTCTTCCGGGCAGCACCGAGCCCTGTGCCACCACGGCTTTTGATGCACACACGCTAGACTGTATGCGAAGACAGACGCTTGACTGATAATTACGTCAGACCTGTTTCAACTTATATGCACATTTGACGTCAAGACAAATTTGGCAACAGAACTCGTCATAATCCAGAGATTGCCTGTTTCGTATCTTTGCAGTTCTCTTGACTGACGGAGACTTGTTCGCGGCCCCACGCGTGCATAATTCTGCAAATTGGTCCACGTGTACTGAAAGGCATGAACGACATGCATTCTTCGGCTGCTGAGTTCTCCATTTTCTGGCTAAGTTTGTGGATTATGCTTTTAAATCTTATGCAGTCTTGATATTTTCCCTGCTTATTTTGGAATTACTGAAAGATATATGTAACATTGTGAACTGTGAGTTTGTCCATTTGACTTTTTATTTCCGTCAAATCTTGCTTTATGTATTTTCAGGCTATGTTACCAATTTCACGCAAATTTAGATTTTGTCTTCATATGTTCTTGAATCTCCTATTATGGAAAATATTTTTTAGTGAA
Organism: Tenrec ecaudatus; assembly: GCF_050624435.1. Taxonomy (NCBI): domain Eukaryota; kingdom Metazoa; phylum Chordata; class Mammalia; order Afrosoricida; family Tenrecidae; genus Tenrec; species Tenrec ecaudatus. Next base: position 22,359 of record NW_027459259.1, read on the forward strand.
AGTTTTTAGTTAGTAAACCCTTCTTGTTTTCCAGCATACTTTGTCTGCTATTAGTAATGCAATCCCATGTAAATTCTTTGAGTTCATATTTGCTGTTATCTTTTCCTATTCTTTTATGCTTATCTCTTCCTCTATCTTTGCATTCAAGATGAGTAGTGCAATTTTTAAAACTCAGTTCATAATGCTTATCTTAAAGTGTTCAATGTCTTTCCACTTCATGCAGCTGCTGGTACAATGAAGGAAAAGTTACCATCTCATCACTAGTCTTCCATATTTGCTTAAATAACCTTTTCTTCCCTTTCTTTCGTATTTGACATTAATCAAGGATTTTTTTGCATTTGTTTGGTTTGTTTGTCCCACGTATCTTCATTAGTTAGGTCTTGTTACAATTCTTTTGTTGATTACTTAAGCGTCTAGAAATGTCACCATGCGATACGGAAAGAAAACGTTTCTGTGCTCTCTCGACCACTTGTCTACTCCCACCACTTTTATTTTTCATTCACTCGCACTGTCTCCACTGCCCGTGTTCATGTTGTGCTCACCCATGTTCTTCAGACTGGCAAATAAGAGCAACCATCAGACCGCATATCAATTGATTACCAACAAGAGTAACCCCAAAATTTTTGTATTTTTCTCAATCTTGGTCCTCCTTCAGTCTTCTCTACTTCAGTAACTAAGTTCTGTCTCCTTATTGCTCAGGCCAAATATCCTGACATTATTCTTGAGGTCCCTCACAGGCAACAATAGAAATTCTTTAGCAAAATTCAGTTACTTTTCACCACTTGAAATGCTGCCACTCTAGTCCAAATCACAGCTGGCTTTTGCTTGGCTTATTATTATTTTTCAACTTTGTATTGTGAATTGGATGAAGGTTTACAGAGCTGATCAATTTTCTCTTCAACAATTCACAAAGATTTTCATCTCACTGATTGTAATCTCCACACGTGACATCACTTATCCACTTCCGCTGTTTCCTATTTCGAGTCTTTCCTAACCCATCTGAAGCTTTTCTTTGGGTCAATGCTGCCCTTTTATAGCTCAGATGGTTGATGGCTCTCACTGGGCGGTTCTCAACCTGTGGGTGGCGACCCCTTTGAGGATCCAACGACCCTTTCACAGGAGTCACCTGATTAATCACAGTAGCACAATTACAGTGATGAAGTAGCAACGAAAATCATTTTATGGTGGTGTGCGGGGGGGAGGTCACCACGACATGAGGACCTGTATGAAAGAGTCCCGTAGTTAGCTAAGTTGAGAACCACTGCTCTAAGATAAGGATACCCCTCTACTGCTACTGTTCCTTTATAGACCTATTGTTTGGCTGAATAGTGAGCCCTGGGCAGGAGTTGTTTCCAGACCTGAAGCGTGATTAAGGTGAAAGTGTTGGAGGTTCCATTAGTCTCTATCTGACCAGTAAGCCTGGTCTTTCTGTGACCCCAGGTTTTGTTCCACATCTCCACTCTACTCAGGTGCTTCTAATGCGATCCCTTTTAGAGCCGTTGCCAGTGCTAGCTGGGTGCTCTCTACTTGTTCTGGTTTCAGGGTCATGGAGAATGATGTTTGCATGGCCTGTTAGTCCATCAGACTAATTGCGTCCACGTGCTTTTGATTTTCTGCATGCTTTCCTCTGGACAGGGAGAAACATATGTTGAACATTAGATAGCCTGTATTATTTTGGATAGTTTCCATACTGTCACTTTTTGGGTTTTGTAAATTTACATCAATTACAAGAAGAATTTGTCATAAAGCTTTTGCTTTGTCCACTCCAAGTACACACCTTACTTACCACTGGTGTTTATTCACATATAAGGCCTTCCCTGTCAGTTTAAATCCTGGGTCTAGCTCCATTTATAATATACTTATTTATTTTAATTCTAAAATTTTGTCTATTAGAATGAAATCTCCACACGGGAAAATTTTTGTTTTTGTTTTGTTCACGGTGCCCAGAGAAGTACTTTGCACAAAGTTCTTATAAGCATATGGTGAGTGAGTTAGTAAATAAATACCAGGAAGGACAACTTTGGGACAAGTTTCAAGACCCATGATCTAATATAAGAGAGGTTATGCTGAGAAGAGATTGGTTTAAATGGGGCCACATGTCCCAGCCCCTTTATTGTGGCAGAGAGTACCCAAGGAGGGCTGCAGATCCTGGCCTAGAAGAACTAGACCCAGGATTCGCAGCAGCACAGAGTGTGACTTACCAAGGGGCTGTTCTGGATGAAGTCACACAGTATAAGCTTGCAGTAGCTGGGTTTGAACACTGCATCATAGGAAATGTCCAATAAAAGCGGTTAACAGGTCTGGTTACAAGTAGTTCTCAGGGGGATGATCGCTTGGGCAGGGATTCTTAGAATGCCCCAAATACTACTCACCTGATTTGTGATTTCCATTCTTCTTCTATGGCCATTTTCCTTCTCGCCATTAACACCGAGACGGAATTAAGGAGAATGTGAGGTGATCATGACCATAATGGAGATGAGGCAGTTGGTGATTGCAGGTGAGAGCCCCAGGTTATCTAACCGTGTATTCCGTTAGTCTCTGTGAGGCAGATGAACACGAGAACTAAAATATCTCACCAGATAGACTGTGAGTCTATTGTTTCTCCTGATTTGTGGATATTGTTCCAGGTCTTAGAAAGCTCTGTGGCTGTCATTGCTGCTTCCTTTGTACTCCACCTGTCATTACTAAAGAATGGTGGCGATTTTAATTGCAGTCAAGGTGATTTGAATTTAGATCTTCTAAAGTTTTCTTTCAACAATTTCTCACATTCTTGACAAGTGGTGTTTCAGAGTGGCAGGCTGTTTTATAGCCCTGACTTGAATTGCAAGGGGAGAAAATTTAGAAAACCGAACAAAAGAGAATGAAAAGGAGGGGGGATGCTTACCACCCTGATTTCCTTTCTTCTCACAGCTTTAAGGGAGGGTTTGGAATAGAGTATAGGTCAAGAAATGTTGATGGTGGGCCTCTCTCTTTGAATGAGTCTCAGAAGCATTTTTACATCTCTGGTCAAGGGAAAAGGAGGCCTGGTGGTGTAGTGGTTATGAGATGGGGGCTAATTGCATTGTCAGCAGTTCAAAACCATCAGTCTCTGTGGGAGGAGGGTGGAGCTTTCTACTCCCATAAAGAGTTGGTCTCAAAAATTCAGTTCTCAGTTCTACTCTGTCCTGTCTGGACACTGAGTCAGCATCAACTCAATGCAGGTGAGTTTTGGTTTTGGTGAAGAGAAGAGAGGAGGAAACGACGGATAAAGAAGAAGAGGCCTGTGAGGTAAATGAATGGGATGAAGAAAGCTAGGAAGACCAAACTAAACTCCCTGTCTCAATATTCAGTGACTAAGTTCATTGTGACTCACAACGATCCTATAGGACAATATAGAACTGCCCATGTGGATTTCTGGGAATGTAACTGTGGGAATAGAATCGCTCATCTTTCTCCTATGAACCGCTGATGGTTTTAAACTACCGACTTGGTAGTTAGCAGCTAACGCTAACGCCCCAAGTTACCCCTTCCTCCGTCGGTGCTCGCAGGTGATTCATGGGGCTGGGAGAGTGGTCTAGCAATTTGCTGCTTAGCGTGGCCTCTTCCAGAATAATAAACGATGTCTCTAAAAATAAATTCGTGAAGAACAAGAAGGAAAACATACTCTCAAAATAAGTCTTTTTTGGTGTTTAAAATGGTTACACAGGCTTTCTTATGGTGGAAATGTACTTGCAAGACACCAGGAAAGTGAGTGAAAGCAAAAACTTGACTGTGAATTAGTCGGTGGATGGCTGCCACATGACCGCTTCACCTTTTCCCCCACTTTACTCCCGCTTTCCTTACTGCCACTCTACCAATGTTCTGTTCCTAGCAGCACAGGGGCACCTAAAAATAATACTGATGAGCAAGCAGAGAGGCTTGCCAAACAGACTTTTATTTTCAATAATTCCAGCCTGATAGAAGCGTTGTATGAATAGCACAGCATGATGATCTGCCCAGTAACCGCGTTAGTCTGGGTGCTTCAGCGAAACAAAGCCATAGCAACCATGCATAAGACAGAGTTTCATATACAGGTTAAGTGCACATCAAGAGTACATCCCAGCCCAGTGCTGCCCAAGTCCACAAGTCCAACGTTAACCCACTAACCCAGATGTCCAATACCAATCCACAAAGTCCTCCTCCATCTCACAGAACACACACTATGACGCCGACTGCAGGAGGAAAGCGGAGTCAGTGAATGTGTAAGCGTCTCAGCACTGGCAGGGGTCTCTACACGGGTGCTCCAGCACCCAGGGCTGCATCGGGGTAGATCCATGTGGCTTCTTCTTGGGGATGTCTTGCAGGAAGTGAGCCTTGCCAGCTGAAGCAGGGAATTGGCTAAGGCAGCTACATATTGGTCTGACCATTAGAAAGCAAGAGACTCGAGAACTCTAAAGGCAAGGTTCACCGAGCCATTTATCCCTCTGTCCTTCAATTAACCCCACATGTGTTTATAGGCCAGGCTGGCACAATAAACTAACTCAGTAACCTTCTCCCAGAGACCAAATTCAAAATATGCCAATTATTCCAGTAATGTGCTTGCAGCAACAACGGTCACTTCAGGATCGCATTACTCTCAGGTGTCATGTCTTCTCAGCCTCCGTCAGTCTGAAGTAGCTCCTCTGTCTCTCTGACGTTCATGGCCCTGACGTTTGTGAAGGCCAGTGATATTATAGAAACCCCCTCCAGTTTTGTTTGATGTGTATTCTGTTAGGTCAAGGTAATGCAGTTTTACCTGGAATACCAGAATTAGGATGCATTCTTACTGCATCTCATTAGGTGAGTTTTAATGGTTTGGCTTGCACTGACTGTTAACCAGAGTTGGCGGTTCAAAACCACCACAGAGGAACAGGCCGGACAACCTGTGTCTGAGAGGCCCTAGAGCCCATCGCATCCATGGGGCCCCCACAAGTGGAATCAATTTGATGACAATGAACAAGTGTTCATTTTTATCATTTGATTCAAATGGTGTTTTAAAATTAGGGTTCTCCACTATGAAGTTTTCTTCTTTTTTGCAATTGGTAACAATTTTGTCTGAAGATACTTTAAGACGGAGTAAAGTCGTGTCTCACTTTAAAGCACTAGATTTCGCATCATTGTTGTTTCTTGCTGAGTTCCCGGTACCTTGATTAGCTGGCATTCTAAGCTAAGAAAGCACTTCCTTTTCTATTTGTATATATCAGTGTGGACAAACAGATTTCTCTTTTATTCATGAATTTATTATCCATTACTCGCTTCATTGTGCTGCATCAATTGTCTTACCTTCCAGGTGGCTTCTGTGTTCTTTGGCCATGTTCACATCGTTCTTTGAGCTCACTGACTCCGTGGCATACCAAGATGTTAAAATCTCACTTCATTCCTGCTTTGACCCACCGTTGGAACCTCCAGTGATCTTGATTTCTTTAGTACGGAGAGATATTTAGAAACCAGGATTTGGCCATTAACTCTTCTCACTGCTTCGGCAATGTTGCTGCTTCCAGGTTATTTTAGTGGATGCACGCACCATCTCTCGGTGTGTGTCTTAGTTACATGTGGCAGAGTAGGCTTCATGTCGAGCTGCTAAGCACAAGGTCAGCAGTTCCACTCCACCAGCAGCTCCAGGAAGACGAAGCTGTATGCTCCAGCAAAGATTGTCAGGCTCAGAAACCCCAAGGGGCAGTTCTACTCTGTCATCTAGGGTTGCTATGAATCAGAATTAACTCGATGCTAGTGATCTGGAGTTTGTATCTATATTTGTTAAAAACTATGAAATTACATCTTTACCTCCACTTACAGCTTGACTCCACAAAGTTAATTTGAAGTCCTCCCTTTGCATATTTGTGTCTTCCTAAGAGACTTGGTTCCTTGTCCTCATACGTCATCATTCATCTGATGCTGTTGGTCCTCTGATCTGCTCAGGCATCCCTCCTTAGAGTCCTGAACTTTGCCAGATTGCCTTCTTGTCAGCTCCGATGCACTCTTTAGGCAAGCCCAGACAAGCACTGGACTGCTTTTCCTGCGGGACAGAGAGGAAGGCATTACGACTACAGGTAGACTCTGTATCTTTAAGCATTTGTAGACAACTCAGAACAGATGCATATGGTTTTTAAAATTTACCCTTACTTTATTGCAAGAAGAAGAGGCCTGGTGGCCTAATATGTTGTGTATTGGGCTGTTACCCTCAAGTCAGCCGTTTTAACCTGCCAGTCATTCTCTAGGAGCAGGTGAGGCACTGGGTTCCTGTGTAGATTTACACCCTTGGAAACCCATAGGAGCAGTTCTACTCCCTCTGGATAGTCACCATGAGTAGGAATAGACTTGATGGCTAAGGGTTTACTATAGGAGCCCTGGTAGTGCAGTGACTAAAGTGCTCGGCTCCTAAGTAGAAATACAGTGATGTTAACGCACATACGGCAGCCTGCTTTTTTATTTTTTTAAAGGATTTTCAACCTAGGCAACCCTCTGGTTTCAGTTCTACAGGGTCCTAGAAGTCAGAGAAGACTCCAGGCAAGTGAGTTTAAAGGATAGGTTCCCAAACTTCTTTGGCCTACTGCCCTGTGTTCAGGAAAAAACAAACCAAAAACAGCACCCCCAAAACCAAAGCAAACAACTCCTGCCACAATAGCACACAATCCAGGATAAAGCGCAGGTGTCTGACTTTTCCAATCACTTGCAGCAGTCCAGCATCCCCAGGGGATGTACTACCTACTTCGGGAAACACAGATTTAATGCAACAAAAGGCTTGCTATCTTTCCAATGCCTTCAAGTGGCACATGCAGCAAATGCAAGCGACTGTGATGAAGAATTTGTTAGAGGTCTGTGTAGTTGGCTTTGTGTCAGGTTGTTAACCGCGTCAGCAGTTAAAGGTACCAATCTGTGGAAGAAAGATGAGGTTTTCTACTTCCTTAAAGATTTATAGGTTCAGAATCTCAAGGGTTGGTACGAGTAGCAGTTGACTCGATGGAAGTGAGTCTGGCGATTTGTTTTAATGGAGAGGTTGGCTCAACGGTTTCAAAGCAATAGCAAAATTATGTAACATTAAAATGTAAGTAGAAGTAGTCCATGAATCCTAGGTTAGTAAGCCAGTGAGCATATTTTTAAATTAAGCTTTCTGTATTAGCAAGTTATTTTGACATCATACAACTACAATAGTAAATTAGCAGCAGTGTTATTTAAAAAGGGAGGCAGACTAAATGTTGTGAAAATATCAACATTTTCAAAATACTTTACAAAGTCAGTGCACTTGTGATCCAAATTCCATCACAAATTTTCAAAGAAATGGAAAAACTAATTACCAAATTTATATGAGAGAGAAAGGAACCTAGGACAAACACACACACCCACAGACACTATTCAAATTTTTCACAAAGCTAAGAGGGTCTTTCACTCCCAGCCTTTCAAACCTACTTTATTGCCATGCTAACACGCAGCCTGGGACTGGCACAATGGCAGGAAGACCAATGGATGATAATAGACACCTCAGAAGAAGAACCACGTATATACAGACACCTCCATTTTAAAATAAAAACTACAACCTATTAAATGAGTGAGAGACAGCTTTTCAACGAATCATGCTGGAAAACTGGATCTTCACCTGCAGGAGAATGAAACAAGAGCCAAACTTCATCCCATGACCCCAAACATTACCAAAGATGACCCAGAGGTGGCCAAGAACCATATGAAGAATTGTTAAGCTCATTAGCAATGAGAGAAATACAAATGAAAGCAATAAGTTTCCATCGCACACCATCACTTTTCAAAAAATTCAATAAACTAGAAATTAAGAAGTGCTGCAGAGGATGCAGAGCAAGAGGAACGCTGTAACCCTGCTGGTGGGAGGGGGGCGCCGTGCCGGAAGCCAGCGCGATGCGTGCGGCCATCAGCACACGCAAAGCCAAGTCCCTTATGACCTGACCTAGCAATCTCTCTCCTCTCTCCAACTTCTACGAAGAAATTAAGAGGAAAACACAAACAGACATAAGTACACCCATGCTTCTTGCCGCGATTTCTGCAATAGCAAAAACAAAGAACCAAACCCCCAACCCCAGAGCCATGGCTAAACAAGTTCTGGTACATTCATACGATGGAATCTTATACATCAACAAGGAGCAGTAACACTCTTACGCACAGAAAGACATGGACAAATCTAGAGATCTTAGGCTGTCGATATTACAAATTGACATATTTAATCTCCATTGTTATATGCAAAACTAAAGGAGCAATGTGGCTTGGGCACCAAAAAACGACTTGATGCCCGCGAGGAGGCCAGCAACAGGCGTGGGGAAAGGGGGAGGGGATACATAGGAGAGGGCAGGTTAAAAAAAAAAAAAGGTTTCCATTAGAGAAAATAAACGCACAAAACCCCTCCAGACTCCCCAGTCTTTAGATGTAATAAACATTGGTCTGAGTGGCTAAACAATGAACATTGAAGCGAACTTGAAGTCTTCAGTGACATACAAGTTCATTTCAAGCATATGGCGGGGTGGGGGAAAGGTAGTCAAATTACTTGAGTGTTTTATTGACCCAAATTTAACGTAATCTAAAATATTGTTTATGTATTACATGTGGCATTTAAACATACATATTGGTATAATGAAACAGGCACACAAAGCTGACTTACCAATTATTGTAGTAAGTCTGAGGTACTGTTTAGGAGTAAATTGCACCGCAGGTGCCTGTTACCTTATAGTCTTTATTTCAGAGTTTAAGTCCCGTGTGAAGTGTAGCTCATTTTGTAATGCCTAACGTGTTCCAACATCTAGTCACATCCTCCATGTGGGAAAACACATTCACTTTGGTTTCAAAATTTGAAACTTCGAGGATCTGATACTAATTTAGATCCTACTGACTTACTGGCTCATTCAGGGACAATGCTGTCATTTCTGTTAGCTTGTCTCCTCCCAAAATAGGTGGAACTGCTTTCAATAAATATTCTGGTGCCAAATCTCTGACGGGGTTGGAGAAGAGGCACCTTAGTGATGAGATCGCCCCCCAAAGGCGGTTCCTTGGGACGGGCGGTAGACGTCCGAGGTGAAGAGCGCCTGCAGCAGGCACGCATCCCGAGAGGATGTGGCAAAGCAAAGGCAGTGAAGGAGCCAGAAGGCCAAGGGAACTGATGATAAGCACTACTGACTTCACTCATGTAACGTATATGTACTAAGGGCTTGGGATGCCCTGGAGTGCTTGCTTTGTGCATACATAAATAAACATGCCTCTTTATTCCATTTTCCTACGAACCCCTGAAGCCCCTTTGACATATTCCTCACCCCTGAACAGCCTGCAGTCTAGTAAGTGAGGTTTCTGTTAACATTTATGATACAAGGTGTCTCAAACATCTCACTGCAGCTGTTTACTTTGGCGAATTTGACAAGCATTTGCCAAACTACTTTCCATAAGGTTTACATCACTCTATAATGAGAGTTGGAAAAGTAATTTCTAAATATTACTTAAAATCCCCACTCCACACAGGATCTTGTGTATTGGGAAGGCAAAGTGGAAGAAGGGTTTTGTTAACAATTTTAGACTTCCTCAGGACATTTTTTCCCTGCACATTTTCTTCTTCTTCCGAGTTGCTTAACAGGTACCAGGGAAGTGGTAATGCTTTTCTGAGAAACAGTGGCTAGTGGCTACATTTTTCTAGATGTTGACGGTACAGGACTGAACTCCAAGGGGTATGGAAATGATCTTCTTGTCCAGAGGTTGGTAAACTGTGGAGACAGAACAGCCAATCCTGTTCCACACCATTAAAAATCAAAGAGCCAAAAAGATACTTTTACAAACAAATGAAATCACAATTATCTGAACCCTATCCAAAATCCTTTACAATTTTCTGTTACTTCAGAGCCACACATGCCTACTCATAAAACGACATATGGTTTGAGAGGCGCAGTTTGCTGACTCGTTCTAGTCAAATCACTATTGGGTTGTTGGCCTGTTTATTGCCTATTAACTATATCCCAAACCATCGAGTCAATTCCAAGTCATAGTGGCCCTGTGTAGAGTAGGATACAACTGGTCCTCTGGGTTCATGAGACGTCAACTCGCTACAGTAGACAGCCTCAGCTTCCTGGATGGAGTGGCTGCTGGTGTCAAATGGCTAACCTAACGGGCAGCTGCCCAACTCAGTCATCATGCCGTCAATTGTTCAGCGACTGGTACATGAGAGGCATTCAGCTTAAAGCTCCCGGGACTTTGCAAAAGCAGGTGATCATTTCATAACAAACGCTTCCCTGAGAGATTACGTGGCTGAGAGAAACCCATTTTGAGGTTATGGAAGAAATTACAGATTGCTCTTAAGTGATCTTCAATAAATAAACGATGAAGTCTGACATTTACACCTGTGCCTATGTATCTTCATTTTTCCCTCTAGAGAAAACACTGGAGAACATAGCAGTTTGGGGGAAAGTAATTAAGGAACTCAGAAGTAACACCGGAATATAAAGGTCCTCAGGCCGGATTACTGTTGGAGTTGGGGAGCAGACAGTAGGGAAGGTGTGCAGTGGGAGTCTGTCATTCTTCGTAGCAGAAGCTCCCCTCTCAGCTAGGAAGGTGCAGACAAAGCCTACTGAAGAGAGGGGAGATGCAGACCATAATTAATTCTCATGGTTAATGCAATTTCAACTAGCTAATAACAGACAAGGCAGTTCAAGAACATTAACACTTTGAGCCATAGGCAATCAAAACGGAGGGCTCATTCTGCTCAAGTCATAATACAGGTTATAGATTATAATGTTGCTGGGAAGCAACTATTTGCATACCCTAAAAGGTATAGCTTCTGCTTAGAATATTTCAAGAGAACTGCTATAGAATTCTGAACATTAAACAGAATTACCAGAGGTAAATCTCATGGAGCTAGAAAGAAATGATTCTACAATCATGGTTTTACAATTATATATTTGGATGATTATCACATCAGTTTAATTTGGCTATCTTGGCAAAAACTGAAAATGGAAGAGTGGCGCAGTATTTTATAATACTACAGGTCAGCAGAGTCTCTATTCAGACCCTATGGAAACATGTATTCCTTTCTCATCAAATGATACCTCTCTCTTATTCATAGATTTAGATACATAAAGTAATATATACACAAATAAGACACAATGATCACAGAGAGGGATTGTAAGCATTGATGCTAACTTGTGGGCACACATTGATTTTAAGTGTATCTTTTACTTTAAATAGCTTTGATTTTCTGTCTAGAAGACAAAAGGGAACATTAATAGGTGTCACTTACTGAGTTTTCCTAGTTGAATGTTAGCGCTTTTAAGAACAAGTCAAAATTCATCACTTTCCACTTTGGAAGATTAAAGGAACCAAGATGCTAAAGAATGTCAGGAATATATTTTGTGCAGCCAGACTTTAAGAGGAACTGAACAGAGACCATACATGCCATTTGACTTTAAAGTAGAAGTCTGTTGGTCTATAATGTAATCCAATTAGGATCTGTCCAACTTGAAATCTGTAACAGAGAAGATATGAAATATGTTTCCTGTATCTATTTACCATAAATAAAATAGAACTTCATCACTGCAGTTCAGCAGTCCCTATCTGCTCAATGGGTTTTCTAGATGGCTTACATAGCAGTTTCTGAAGCTTAGGGTATAATTTGCTGAGAGATTTATATCTGTTCCTAGCTGGTCGTAAGGGCGAGAAAGAAGATAGGCTTCTAATGTTAATGCTGAAGTTGAAGCATGAAGGAAAAACTGCTCAGCACTCTTCTTGGTCCAAGGTATAGGAGTCTAGCTCCGGGGTTTTTGATTTTAGGTTTGGATTTCAAAGCAACTTTCCGAGCACAGGATAAATCGAGAACAACGTAACTGACATCATTTGAAGGTATCTTTAAATTTGTTCCTGTATGAAATCTGTGGGAAACAATGAGGGCAAAATGGAACAATTAAAGTTCCTGAAATGGAAAACACAATGTATTAATTCTGGAAGCACAGTGTGAGACTTGATCAAGATCAAAGGTGAGTAGGGAGTTATATTCGAAGGGTTTGCAGTCTTGCTGATAGTGTTTGACTGGACTGTGTCCTAGTTCTGTAATTAGACTTTAGCAAGCCTAGAAAAATACTTACATTTTCTTGTTTTGTTGGTGTGCTTCCAGCATTGATAACCAGTAGCTTAAGACATTCCGGTTATAGGTCAGGTCCGAGGCCTTATTGCAGATCCAGGGAAAATTACTTTTTGAATAATACATGGCCCAACCTTCAAATGTTAATAGGTTAGGAGGAGTTCAACTCTGAGCATTTACACATTCCAAGTAACCAGACTATACATGATTTTTACTTTCTCTTAAATGACTCCAAAAATACAATTTCAAAAAGTGTCCACATACACCCACAGCAGTAAGTTCAGACACATTCACTTTTTTTTACGTTTGTCTTTTTTTTTTCTTTTTTTTACATTTTATTAGGGGCTCATACAACTCTTATCACAATCCACACATATACATACATCAATTGTATAAAGCACATCGGTACATTCTTTGCCCTAATCATTTTCAAAGCATTTGCTCTCCACTTAAGCCCTCTGCATTAGGTCCTCTTTTTTCCCCCTCCCTCCCTGCTCCCCCCTCCCTCAGGAGCCCTTGATAATCCACAGATTGTTATTTTGTCATATCTTGCCCTATCCGGAGTCTCCCTTCCCCCCTTCTCTGCTGTCCATCTCCCAGGGAGGAGGTCACATGTGGATTACATTCACTTTTTAAAGAGGATAAGCCATGGATTTTTCTTTGACAATTTAAAAGATTATTATAATATGTAGAAAATGTTATGCCCTCAACCTTCCTCATGCCGCGACCCTTTCATACAGTTCCACATTGTGGTGACCCCCAACCACAAAATTATTTCCGTTACTACTTCATCACTGTTATTTTGCTACTGTTATGAATTGGGCGACCCCTGTGAAAGGGCCGTTTGACCCCCCAAAGGGGTCACAACCCACAGGTTGAGGACCGCCGTGTTAGGGAATATATATTTCCTGTATGTCTGAAAAAAGACATTCAATATATTGTGCGGAATTTTTCCTTCTTCTCTCATAGCAGCAGCATAATTGAAAAAAAAAACCCTGAGTATGATAACTCAATGCAAATGCAATCTCATGTTAGAAGTAAGCTGCCTTAGCGACGAAATCAGATACCAGAGCTTTTCTACAACAGGATTAAGCAGCGCTGCGAATTACCTAGAATCAATTCTCATGGGACACTGTTGGAAACATCATGATACTGAATTGAGAAAACACTTTTCTTATGGAAAAATCACGTCCGAGCTGGCCAGTTATGTTATCCAAGATAAGTTTGGTGATTATCCTGTAAATTAACATCGATTTTTGTATAGACTCCAATATTGCCGATCTCTGAGAAATCATCCTGGTCTCCAGAAGGGCCAGTTGCAGAGGTATGGCACATACCTTCTGGTGCAGAGGCTGTCTGAGGACACGAATGGCCGAGTTTACCACACCACGATGAAGACTAGCTTAAACACAGCAGAAGACAAAAACTTCCCCCAAACCCCAGAGACTAAAAACTACGTATTTATTGTTACTGGCGAACCCACAAGGTGGCACTAAAGAGAAAAATGACTAAAGTGAATATACAAGGAAGACTTACATAATAAATCCTATACTGAGAATTAACCAATTTTATGAAAGGGTCAACTTTTATTTAATAATTCACAAATCGTCTCCTTCAGGTGCATTGCTTTTCCCCTCCCACAAACTGTTGAGAGGAAAAATGCTTCATTTTATGACACAGTTGGTTATTTTTCAAGAGTCAGCAGTTTGCATTTTCTGTGGATCCCTTTTGCAGGGACGACTTTGTACAGATATAAACTGGTCAACTGTTTGGCATATAAATGATGATCATTGCACTTTTACGTTTTGTATAGTCCCCAGCACTTAGTTTCTTAATATAAAAGGCAATCAGTGTAACAACATATTATATGAGCTGGGGGCCTTTCAAACATTCCTGGGAAAATTCCATTATTTCTCAAGTCCATTTTTTTATGAACTTTTTGAAGATCCTTTTAGTGAGATTTTTAATATTTGTAATAATACCCCACAGCCAAAAGTCTAAATGTTCGAGTTTCAAGAATATTTCTGCATTCCCAAATTCCTACTTTCTTTTTAAGCCATTGAAAAGTGCCTTCTGGGTGTGTGGAAATGTTCTCAGAAAACAATGTGTGTCTCAAACAAATTTGGTGTAGTCTTAGTATCCAATCCTGAGACTGAAGATGGGTTCTGAATTAGGGTATCATGAGCTGAAAGGAAGAGTTTCCCTTTACTGACTATGCACAAGCTTTACTGACTATGCGCAAAGAGATGGAGTGAACCAGAAGCTGCTCTTCAGTTCCGAGGGAAGGAACTATGCTATTTGCACACAGACCTAAAACTTGAAGAGGGAAAAAACACAATAATTCATTCCTGTGTTAGGCTGAGTTGTCTAGAGAAACAAAACCAGTGACACTCAGATATTTATAAAAAGAACTTTCTATCAAGATAAAATTATATATTAAGAAATCATTCCAGCCCAGTCCAACCAACGTCCGTGGTCCTCTTCAGACTCTGGTAGCCCAAGACTGATGACACCGAAAAGTGAAGCGGGACGCAGGGACATCAGCCTGTGAACACTGGGATCCAAGGTCGACGGAAGCAAGGTGGGGCGCCAACAGTTCTCTGGAGAACCACAGGGTGCTGCCCTTGGTGGCAGGCAGAGTCCCAGCAAGGAGGCCAGTCAAGGGCAAGAGAGGGAGTTCTTCCTGCCTCGCTTGCAAAAGGCCATACCCTAATGAGGCATCCTCAGGCTGTGACCTGAGGGATAGGTTGGACTCCACCTCTGCACCTTCACACAGACATAGTGGACTGACATCTAAGCACAACTCCTTTGCCTAGTATCCCGGTAGGAATTTAGTGTAGTTGACAATGTGATTTAAATTTTTAGCATTATTTTGCATGTTCGTCATGAACTATTTTCTAGCAGAAAGTCTGCTTCTGACACAGACATTAAAATGTCCTTGACCAGGAAGCTGACTATGCAAGAACAGGGTTTAATATTACAATATTAAAAATAAGACACCGTGTGCCAAAATCAGCTTTTAAAAAAATCACACCTAGGCATATGACTTCCATGTTAGCTGTATTTTAATACTACACTAATTCACCATATTTTTGTCAATTTATCCACAATGATCATCTGATAGCTAGATTTAATATTCTACTTAGTATAGTTATATTTATATATCAAATAAGGGGCTGTGATGATTTTTTTCTATTAATGTAAAGAGATGGGATAAATTACTGTAAGAAAGATTAACATTTACAGATTAGAGTACGTGGAGGCACTAAAGCAGGATGTGTTTCACCTTTATGTGCGTTTACACTCAGTATGTCTTTTATGCAGATACTGACTGTGGTTTGAAAGTGGTGAGGCGCCGTTCAAATCGTGTAAATTTGATCTGTCAAACCATCTTGGGTCAAAGGGGAATATTTTTAATGCATCCACAAGTTAAGATTTGTAAAGCACATAAACTGCTTGTTCTGCAGTATGAAAATAAGCTATCGTCAACTCTTTCAACTACTTAGTTCTCAATCCAGGATGGATAATGCTGTGCTTTCTATAATCATTATTTTATAAAATTATAATTATTCTGCGGAGGGTCACACTACACTATTCTCTATTTATTCACTTCACGTAACAAACACCCAGGTAGCACTTCTGTACGCTAGTAAGAGTAGAGCTCAGAGCTGTCTGGTTCTGCCCTACACTCCTAGTTCAGTGTCTCACCAACTTCATAACTTATATAAAGAGTTTCAGCTATGCACTCAGACTTGTTACAGTTGCTTACCTTTCTGAGAACAGGATAGCATTATGGTTACCTGTAGAAGTTACAGAACAACATGACCTGATTTGGAATCTGAGCATTGCCACAGCTGTTGATTGAAAAGGGCTCTCACAAAGGTATGTTGCAGTTCTAACCCTTGCTAGGTATGACGGTAGCTTTTTAGCACATAGGATTCTTGCAGAAGCCCTCGGTTGGCATGAGGTCATCCTGGAGCAGCGTGGGTTCTAATCCTGTGTGGCTGGTGTTCTCGTAAAAGAGGAGCAGCACGGACTTAGGGCAGCCATGTGAGGATGCATCTGACAACCCGTGAATTTTTCAATTTTAAAAATGTTAAATTTTTTAAAAATTTTGAAAACTCATGAAACAATATTTATTGTAAATTAGGTGCGTGTTTAATTTTCAGATCACTAACTTTGTATTCAACAATTTAAACTACTAATCAAAGTCCCAATAGTTCACCCTTCATCCACTCGATTTCTCTTCTCCCTCTTGTGGACCGCCTTATTCCATTTCACCTAATGAAACACCTGTTAACAGCCTAGCCCATTGCTTTGTCTTTCCTCCATGGCCTCCCAAATTCCAAAGCCTGTTCCCTTTAGCATGGAAGTCCTCATCTTGGTTTCCCCCCTCGTTATAAGAGTGGTCTCATATCACACTTCTCCGTTTGTGACGGCTAATTTCATGCATCATCATATTCTCTAGTTCCATATGCCAGGACATGATTTGTGGTTTGGTGTTGGTAGTTTTAGTGATGCATACTATTCTATTGTGTGTTTGTGTCAGTTTCTTTATCCGTTCTTCTACACTTAGGTTTTTTCCATCTTCTTGTTCCAGCTTACAGTGTTGCATTGAACATGGATGTGCTTATGTCTGCTCCTGGTACGGCTCTTACTTCTTTATGATTTACACCCAGCAGCGAGATTACCAGGTCCTATGGAATTTTTATTCTCAGCTTGATTTCTTACCGATGACTTTATGGCTCTGGGTTTTACTTTTAGGTCTTTGATCCATCTTAAGTATGTTTCTGTTCATGGGGTGACAGGTCTTGTTTCATTCTTCTACAAAATGGAAATCTAATTTATCTAATGCCATTTGATGGTTTTAGGACCTTTTTTGAAGATAAATTTTCTTTAGGTGGAAGGATTTATTTCTGGCATCTCGATTTGGTTCAACTAGTCTATGTACCAGTGTCATTGTGCCAGTACCAGGACGTTTTCGATAATGTGGCTGTACAATGGGTTGTGAGGTCCAGAAGGGCGAAGCCTCCTCCTTTGCTTTTCTTAAGTATTATTTATTTTTATACCTCCTGGGTATCTTTCCTTACCACATGAAGTTAGTAGTGTCTTCTTCATGTCGTTAAAGAACGCATGTGGAGTCCGGATCTGAATTGCAATTGTATTCATAAATATTCTTTAAGTGGTTCTCTTTCGGCTTCTTGTAGAAGCATAGTTTCGCTGTACACGTCCTAGGTTTTTCTGGTGAGGCTTATCCTTTATTCCTAAGTACGTCTCATTGTTTGTGTGGATATTGTAACTAGTATTGTTTACTTGATTCCTTTTTCTCATATTCTTCCCGTATTGCTCTCATTAGCACACAGGGATCAGATTATGTGTATGTTAATCTTGTATCCTGCCACGTTGCTGAGTCTCCTCAGATTGTTTCTAACAATTTTCTGAATGTTTGGGGGATTTTCTATGTATAAAATCATATAATCTTCAAGTAGTGAGACTTTGACTTCTTCCTTGCCAATCCACATTCTTTGATTTCCTTTGACTGTCCAATAGCTCTGGCTAATCATTCCAGCACAAGGTTGAATAATAAGAGTGATGAGTCTCTGTCCGATTCCCACTCACTAGGCGGGGATCTTTGCCGCTTTCCTACATTGACGAAGAGAGTGGCCTTTGGTTTATAATCTATGGCCTTAATTGTGTTGAGAAATTTCCCATCTAATTCCCATTTTGTTGATTGTTTTCATCAGGAATAAGGGGTGGATGTTGTCAAATGCCTTTTCTGCATCAAACGATATGACCATATGGTTCTTAACAAAAGATCTTAAGAGTAGCAGTTCGCAACCTGTGGGTCGTGACCTTTTTGGGGATCAAAGGGCCCTTTCAAAGGGGTTGCCTGGTTCGTAACAGTATCAACATTACAGCCATGAAGTAGCAACAGAAATAATTATGTGGTTGGGAGGGGGTCACATGTGAGGGACTGTATTAAAAGGTCGCAGCCTTAGGAAGGTTGAGAACCACTGTCTTAGAGACTTGGAGTGGGGGGGAAGGGCTATGGCCTGGTCTACACATTGAATTAGACTTCTAGCTTCTAAAATTATGGGATAACATTTCTGTACTAATATGTTAACCACAGTTTATGATGTGATCTGAGCCTTAGAAACCTAAGACAGTCACCAACTAATTAAATTAGTTTAGGCACATTAATTTCTTTCAGTCTCATTTTTTTCAAATAGGGATCATGGTAGCAATGATCCTGTTGGGGTCATTTTCACGATAAATGAGATATTCTAAAGTCGCTCAACAACCATAGGGCACGTGGCAAGTTCTCGGTGTTGTTAGTTGCGGAGCTGGTTCTGACACACAGGGACTGCATGTACAGCAATGCCGCACCACCTCACAGCATTGCTCTGTTTCACATTAGTGCTGCGGCTGGGGCGCCGCTTTATCTGAGGTTCTTCCCATTGTCTTGCTGCCTCTCTAGTTTACACTGAAGTTCGAAGTTACCATTGATCGGGTCTCTCCTGATACCATGTCCAATGTGCGTCAGGTGACATTTCACCATGCTTGCCTCTAGGGAGCCTTCTGGCTGCACTTCTTCCAGGACCGGTGTGCTTCTTCTTATAGGCACAGTATGATCTTCACCAAGACCGCAATCAAAGGTAACAATTTTCCTTCGGTTTTCTTTATTCATTGACCACAAGGGACTGAAAATACCATGGCTGTGGTCAGGCTCCCCTTAGTCATCAAAGAGGAACCCGCCTTTTGAACACCTTTCATAGGTCTTTTGCAACAGCTATTCCCAGTTCGGTATGTCGTTTGGCTCCCTGCCTGCTGCTTCCGTGGACATTGACGGTGCACTCAGTGAAAATGAGATCGTTGGCACTCCCATACTGCTCTCTTTATCATGGTGTTGCTTATGCTGCGAGGGCCTGTGTTTTCTTGATGCCGAAGGGAAATCCACATTGAAGGCTGCGTTCTTTGTTAGTCATCAGTACGTGCTTTCAATCTTCTTTACTTTTAACCAGCTAGGGTACATGATCTGCACATAGCAGGCTGTTAACGTGCCTTCCTGTAATCCTGAGTTCAGTTTCTCAGGTTACTGGCTGAGCACACAGATGGAGTAAGGATGATGAAAGCATACAGCCCTTCCAGTAACTTAGTCCTGATTTTAAACGATGCGCTATCCTCTTGTTCTGGTACAGCCTCTTTGTCTGCACACAGGCTCAATAGGAGCAATATGAAGTCTTTTGGAATTTCCATTCTTCGCAAAGTTATCCATAATTTGTTATGATCCACACAGTTGAATGCCTTTGTGTAATCAATAAAACACAGGTTGACTTCTTATTTGTATTTTCTGCTTTTCTGTAAGCTCCATCTGCCATCAGCCATAATATCCATCATTCTCCACCTTTCTCTAAATCTAGCTTGAATCTCTGGCAGTTGTCTGTCAATGTACTGCTATGCCCACTTAAGGATATTTCCAGTGAAAGCTTACTTGTACTAATATATTGGTGGATAGTTGCCAGAGTGAGCCGAATTACCTTTCTTGGGAACTGGCACAGATGTGAGTCTTTCCCAGTCAGTGGAGCAGGTGTCTCTCTTTCCCATTTCTTGCTGTAGGTGAATGTGTGCTTACAGTATTATCTGTTTGACAAAACAGCTCAATTGCTATCTGTTAACTGCACAATTCCCAGAGCCTTGTTTTCGCTGATGCCTTCAGTGTAACTTGGACTTCTTTTTTCAGTACTGTCAGTTCTTGATCAGCTGTTCTCTCCTGGCGTGAACTGAACATTGGTTGATCAGTTTTTTTGGCTCTCGATTCCTTCCTTATTATTTTGTTACTTTGTTTTGTTGAATTTTTGTCCATTCAATCTTTCAACATTGCAGTTGGAGGCCTGAAATGTTCTTTCAGCTTGAGAAAGTCCTCGATAAACCTTTACCATTACCTAATTCTTACATAATTAATTCTTGTCATAGTTATGTATTTGAACAACTTAAGTTCATGACAAAAATATGTTGGTATCTTATAGTTTTCCTTTCTTCAGCTAGTAGACTAGTTAGTTCAGACTAGTTCAACATAATGTATCCCTAGAAAATGACCCAATTTCTGTTCTGTGTGTAAAATCTGGTGCCTATTATGCTTGCAAGCTTTATAAATATATAAGATTTCCACAGTACATACTTTGCCTTTTTATAGAGTTTGCCTCCTGAGCTTATAAAACAAAGAACCCAGAGCAAACACTGAAGTTTTAAGTTGTCATTGATCCAGTGTCAGAGTGGAACTGAGCTCCACAGTGCTTCATCAATGTTTTTTTGGGGGGATGGTGGTGGTGGAGGGGGTAGTATACATTAACAGGCCTTTCTTCTGCTATGCCTCTGGAGGATTCGCTCAGTGATTTGGTTAGCAGCTGTATCTGTAACTGCACTACCCGGGGACTATAGCCAACTGTGTGTGTTACTGAGTTGATTCCAACTCATAGTGATCCTGTAAGCCAGAGCAGAACTGCCCGATAGGGCTTGCTAGGCCGGATGCATTACTGGAGCAGATTCCTAGGTCTTTTCTTCTGTGGTGTTACTGGATGGGTTTGAACCAAAGAGCTTGCTGTTAGCAGTGAAGCATTTAATTGTTGTGCCACCAGGCCTCCTTGATTAGGACCCCCCAACACCCCACCTTGGTGGAAACATAACTTTCCAGAGATCCCAGTTATCTCTTCTGTGCGTATAGTTTTCAATGCTTGATTGGGAAAAACCCTGGATATTTGGTCAGATTTTTCCTTACATTTCCCATCTATTTTCTGCTTAGACTTAACCTTGTTTTGATGTAAGAATAATCAGAAGACTTTCAATAATTCTATAGCAATGCTAGTGGGGGTGGGGTAATGACAGCTTGAAAGTTATTTGAAAAGTTCAAACCTACCTTCTGCTCCACAAAAGACATGGCAATCAGATTTGCTTCCCCAGAGATTATAGCTTAGGGACCCCGACCACGTGTTCTACTTGGCTCCATGGAGTTGCTTTGACTTGACTTGAGATTGATTCAATGGCCTACAACAAGTAAACATATTAATGCATTAAGGGATTAAGGGACAATTCCATAGTTTCACCAATGTTTATGTGAGGAACAAAAGACAATGACATTTAGATGTAATTTCTATTCACATAGATCTTTAAAAACAAACAGAAGTCAGACAACTCCCAGTTAAATCAAAGGCCTTATCTATAGTGACAAACTACTCACATCATGGACATTTCCATGTTTCCATATTAGGGCTAATTTTAACCAATTCTCTTTCCATCCTCAAGATGGTGAGGAACGTTCTACCCACCAGGGTCGTTCTTGTGGAAATCCCTCACCACTGCTGACAGGTGCAGTGGCGCCACATGTGAAATCAACAAGTTGTGCAATATGAAAAGATTAATAAACCAGACAATAATATGAATTTTTCCAAAATAAAAATTTCATCGCAATTTCACGAAAGGCAGTTCATTTTGATCATTTACAGGGACAAGGTGAAGTATAAATTTAATTAAAAACAACTTCTCTTTGGACTCATGAATATTAAATATTCAGACTGTTTCCATTTTTACAAGTCAACTAGGGCCACAAAATTGACTTCACGGAAAAATCATAATATTATTCAAACAAATTTGTGTTTTCATTTTTCTGTTGTCACATGGCGGTAACCAGCTTCTCCATATTCATGTCAGCATGGTCCCCAATTGCGTGTGGTCTGCAGGACCTCAGCCCTCACAGCACACGCATCGACCCTGTTTGACTGCCAGTGTGGGGAAGGTTTGATCCTTCCTCTCTGCTCCACTGCTCCATTACATAGATGGCTTAAAGAACAGAGATTGTCTTGAAGTTAGTTGTGGAGGTTAGGAGTTCAAATCCAGGGTATTGGAAGAACCATGCTCCCTCAGCTCTAGAGCAAGATCTTTCCTTTCCTCTTCCAGTTTCCGCAGGCTCTGGGCGCTTCTCAGTGACTGGGCTTTGAAATGCATCTTTACATGGCGGCCCTCTTCCTCGAGTGACTTTATCCTCTCGCCTGCTCTCCTCTTTTAGAAACCGTCTCTCAGATGGAATCAGAGTCCTCTCTCATTCCTAAGTGACAAACCTCATTTCCAAACAGGGTCACATTTCGATACAAGGATGAGGGCTTCCACCTTTTAATTCAATCCATATCATATTTGCTATTAAACATTTTATAGTGTCTCTTTACCCATTAAAAAGGTAAAAATTAAAAATTTCTCAATGGAGATAATTGAGAAATCTATTGAAAGCAGAGAGGGTAATATATCAGTTTCTAAGTCTTTCATAAAAGTTAAGAACTAGTAGCGTTTGCCTAGTCCCACTTCTCCACAGTCAGTCACCCCCAAAACTGAGCTCATTCAGTCACTGGACTTAGGTTGTGTAAGCAGCTGGGACTGACTCGGGCTCTATCTAGCTCTTTCTCCTGAGCAACAGCTGCTTCTGGATGAGAAGCAGTAATCGCACTTGAAGGGGCCGAGAATCCAAGGGCACTTAAATTGCACCTCACCATACAAACCAGTTTCCAAAGGAGAGCAAAAAGAGCTCAGGTGTAAACAATTAAAGCATAAAGTCTCTGCTCTGAAGCCAGCACATTCACGAAAGGCAGTTCATTTTGATCATTTACAGGGACAAGGTGAAGTATAAATTTAATTAAAAATAACTTCTCTTTGGACTCATGAATATTAAATATTCAGACTGTTTCCATTTTTACAAGTCAACTAGGGCCACAAAATTGACTTCACTGGAAAAATCATAATATTATTCAAACAAATAAATGTGTTTCTGAGAAAAAACATCATGTACTTGGAAAGCTCGATATTTCCCTAGGGAAATGCATGGCTCCAGAACTGGCCCAGTCAAAAGTGTCTTTATCCCAGTGACTCACAACACAGAAGGCCCATAACACCAATATTCCTTGGTAGAAATATCAGGGTATTATTTCTTGATATTTTTGTTGGACATACAATCTAACAGAAACACAGGATAGAAATAGCAGGTTCTAAGAAGATATTACTATTTTTCCAAAGACCCTGCTTCTGAGGGTGAGGGTGCTAAAACACTTTCAGAAAACACAACACCATAAAATCAAACAAAACCTCACTAGGATGCTTTTATAACATTGATATGAAAGGCAGAAATATCCATACACTTGACCTTGATAGTCAATTTATTGAGTGAGGCTACATTTGGGGAATCAGTGCATTAAGAGGTCATGTCCAGTCTACTTGAATTTCAAAAAAATCATTTATTAATTCAGTCACATTTAGTAAAGCCTTTACTAATTGGTACATATATATTCTTTATCTCAAAATATCTGAGAGTTTCCTTGTTGTAGCACTGAAAAGAACATGAACACATTGAAAAGGCATAAAGAACGGAAATGTGCCCCATCTTTTCATGACGACTAGCACTTCAGAGCAATACTGAGTGTGTAAACTTCTTCATTAGGTGGCGGCTGTCAGACCCCAGCGAATGGTTCCAGACCTTTCTGATCATCAACGTGTGATGAATCCATGGACTTCAGATCAATAACCTGAATTGGCAGATTAAAACCTGAGGTCAGGTGATCTGAGAAGGGTCCCACCATTCCGTTCCCCTGCTGTGTGATGCTATGAAAGCAAAATAGGTAACGCTGCGCCTTGCTTCTTCCAATGCATTTAGCCAGATACATATGGGCAGCAAGAGCACAGCGATGTAAAAACAGAGCAGAAAAAAGTAACTTGAACAGAATGTGGCATTTTCCCTTGGTTTTGCTAACGGCCCACATACAACATGCTTTTAAAAAGCCACCCTAGAACATTTTCTCTTCATCATTTTCAAGCAGCTTAAATGGACATTTAGAATGTATAGCACTGGGCATGTATTCCATCTGGGAAAAATGGAAAAGAGATTTAGCACGATGGGTTGCATTTCTATAATTGTTGTTAGGACAAAGTTGATGTGTACTTGATCTCTTGTCTTTTGGTCATATTTTAAGGTCATCGTACCTTTTCAGCTCTGTAGTAGCACTACATGTTGCTTTTTGTAAGGAAAATAATTTTGAACATAATCAGTACACTTTATATTTAATTATAAATATCGATTCATTTTAAATGCCTTGAGGATTTGAAGACTTGAAAGACACATATAAGAGGAATTCTCTCATTCTCTTTATATTGTGAAAACTATTTTTATGGACTCTAAAGCCAGTAACACTTCGCTTTATTAAACACCAGTCCCCTGCCTCCTGGATGTTAATTTTATTGGGGCTGTCCTCTGAATATTCTTCCAATTCGAGCTATTCCTGCACAGCCCATGCACACTCATAGAAACTCTGCACCACCGTTCAGAACTTCCCCGTGCAGACATGTGTCCACAGCCAGCCAACGCCGCTCCGTGCCTTGATAAATATTGGCCTATTATAACCATTCTTAACAAAGTTTATTTCCAAACACATTTTTGTAACAATCTTCAAGATAACACCGAAAAACTGCACAAGAGTCATCTTGACTGGGTGAAGCGGGGAAAAAATGCCGACCAATTATAGCATTGCTTTGTTTACTCCTCCAGCAAGTCTGAAGTATTGGGGCTCTGAACCCTGTTGTTCTGTCTCAAGTATATGGTCCTGGATGTTATGTTTAGGTATTATGTTTTTATCATTTCTCAACTCTAAAGATACGGGAGGGAAATTCTCTCTCTAGCTTGTACAGCCAGAGGACTCCAATGCTTCCTTGCTAACCACAATTTAGTACTGCACACCTGCACACATCATACTGTATAATATATGTCGACAGTCTATGGAGAATTTATCTCAATTTACATACAGCTCTCCAAATCCTCTGGTGAGCCTGATGTGAAATCTGAGACAGGCCAAATCTCCCCAACAGGATCTTCTTTTCCTCCAGGGGGTTCACCGCCAAAGGCAATACAGATCCTTGGACAGCGCGGTGGGGCTCGAGATTCCGGGAGAGGAGTGGCTGCGGGGCTTGTTTCGCTGAAGATTTACAATGTAGTTCTTGCAGGCGGCTCAGCAACCCCCTCTGTGGCGGTGGGTGTCTGCTGTGACAGAGCGGGGAAAAGCTCTCTAATCTCCCGTGCCTGCCTCTGCCTTTCAGCCGCTCCCCTCTCCTGCCTTCCCTGCCGCCGAGCGCTCTCGCCTCCTTTGCCTTTCTAGGGGAGGGGGGGATGTTCGGGTGGGGTGGGGGGGGTAATAGGTGTTCAGTCCCTGAAGGCAGCTAGAGTAGCTTTGGCAATATAGACCCGAGCCTGTGTGCGCGCGCGCGCACACACACACACACACACACACACACACACACACACACACACACACACACTCACTCACTCACTCACTCACTCACTCACTCACTCACTCACTCACTCCAGCTCTCCCCACGGGGATACCAAGCCAGCCCGAAGCTCCAGCTACCTGCAGGGGGTGGCCCGGCCGGGCGCTCAGCGCTTACTTGCCATCTGCGGAGGGCAGAGCCACATCCAAACCAGGGAGGGCGGTTGGCTGTCCGGTTGGCAAGCTGGAGACGTTGGCCGCCACCGCGGCTTAAAGTGTCCAGGGTGGCGAAGAAGGAGTCTCCAGGGCAGATTCCCGGAAGGGCTCCGAAGCTCCCGGACTTCCTCCGGCGCCGGCGCTCCAGTCGGTCCCTCCTGGCCATCCTCTCGGGCCCTTCTGCGGGGTGCTGGTCTGGGGCGCCCCGGGGCCGCCGCCGCCGCCGCCAGCGCAGCCCACCCGGAGGAGCACTGAACGCCCCGGCGACACCGGAGTGGGGGGCGAAAGCGGGAGCCCTAACTTCCCCCCGCGGGACCCTCGCTCGGCGTCCGCCTCGCAGTGGCGCGCAGCCCGGGGCCGGCGGACGGGCTCCCGCGGAGAGCGCGGCGCAGGGGAGGGCCCGGCGGGAGCGGCGGGCGCGCAGGGGGCGCCCGGACCCCGCCCAGGAAGTAGCGCGCCGGCGGCCGGCGGCGGCGCCTTCCAAGTTGGGCGCGTCCGCGAGCCCGCCCCGGGCGGCCCGGCCCGGGGGGAGGCGGGGCTCCCGGGGGCAGTCGGGGCGGCCCGCGCCCCGGGCCGGCGCCCGTCCTGCGAGAGCGCGGGCCGGAGGCTCCCGGCTGCCAGGCGGCGTCGCGCCGCGGGCCCGCGTGCGCTGCCGGATGCCCGCGCCGGAGGGGGCTCGGGGCGCCCGCCCGCGGGAGGTGCTGGGGAGGGCGGGGGAGGAGGCGGCGTGATGGCCCTGGACGGCGAGCGGGGGGAGCAGGAGGAGGAGAAGGAAAAGAAGAAGAAGAAAAAGAAGAGGAGGAAGAAGAAGAGGGCAGAGGAGGGGGCCGCGGAGAGCCGCTCACCCTCGCAGGCCACCATGGGGGAGGCCGCCGCCGCCGCGCCCCGGCCGGGCGGCAGGGGGCCCTCGGACCCGTGGGCGGACTCGGTGGGCGTGCGACCCCGCACCACGGAGCGCCACATCACGGTGCACAAACGGCTCGTGCTGGCCTTCGCCGTGTCCCTCGTGGCGCTGCTCGCCGTCACCATGCTCGCCGTGCTGCTCAGCTTGCGGTTCGACGAGTGCGGCGCGCCCGGCGCCGACGGCGGCCCCGCGGGCTCCCCCGCGCGTGACCGCAACGCCAGCCTCCCGGGAGCCGCCCCGCGCAACCACCCCGCGGGCGAGGGCTCGGCGCCGTCCGAAGCGGCCGGCCAGGCGACGCCGGCGACCCCGTCCGCCGGGCCACCATCGGAGGAGGAGCGCGAGCCGCGGCGCCCCTGGACCCAGTTGCGCTTGTCGGGCCACCTCAAGCCGCTGCACTACAATCTGATGCTCACCGCCTTCATGGAGAACTTCACCTTCGCCGGCGAGGTGAACGTGGAGATAGCGTGCCGGAACGCCACCCGCTACGTCGTGCTGCACGCCTCCCAGGTGGCCGAGGACCGCGTGGCTGGGGCCGTGCCCGTGGCCGGCTTTTTCCTCTACCCACAGACCCAGGTCTTGGTGGTGGTGCTGAACCGGACCTTGGACGCCCAGAGGAATTACAACCTGAAGATCGTCTACAATGCCCTCATTGAAAACGAGCTCCTGGGCTTCTTCCGCAGCTCCTACGTGCTCCACGGGGAGAGAAGGTAGGGAGGGGCGGGGCCCCGCGGCGCGGGACCCTCAGGACCCTCTGGGCTGCCTGCCACCCACCCCCCAGACTCGGTCCCATTCCCTCTGGGAAGCAAGGGGTGGCGGCGTAAAGTCACCAGCCCAAACCCTCTACTCCCCAAAGCCCAAAGCCCGTCCCCAAAGCCCGTCCGCTCCGCAAACTCACTCACTCACTCAGTGCCAAACAGGGAATTCCGCCCCCCTTGCATAGTTGGGACCTTCTCCTGGGGTAAGCTTGCTGGGCCTTAGAATAGATTCCCACTCCCAGTGCTGCTGCTTTTCTAAGGGGAATGTGTAATTTGAGCGATGCCAGATTGACAGTAAAAGGCTAACAAGTTATCCTCTAAAGAAAATGACTGAGCGCTTAAGGCCAACATAGCAGAGCCTCTCCATTAAGGTATTGGCAAATTCCTCTTACCAGGTCCACCCTGTCTGACTCTTCGTCCCCTGGCAAACGCTTGGCAGAAGATGGGCTTTGGCTGCGTAAAGTTTTCTAAAAGTAGAACGTCAAGTTCACAGCCCTGCCTAGTACAGCTCAAGGCCGGAGAGGCTGGAGGGGTGGTTGGCATGGTACACGCTGCCAAGAGTGCCCCGCCGCCGGGAGCTGCAGTTTGAGGATCAAGGCATGGTCATTCCAGTGGCTTTTCCTAGAGTTATTGCCCCTGGAGATGTCTCTAGTGGTGAAGGGGGAGAAAACACGGCTAGTTAGTCTTCAAAGCCGAGTGCCTTTGATGCCTTTTAGATTGGTCAGTATTCTACTTATTAGTGCCTTAAAAAACTTTCCTTCACTTGTTTAGAGTTTGTGCTTAAGAATCCAACAGAACAGGTGCGAATTGCACCAGTTCCTCCAAAACTTTATGGTTTGGTGAAGTTGTTTAATTTAGCTAAGCCAATATTTCTGAACCTGATGACCTCTATCTAAGTTCTATCAACCCCACAGCAGCCCTGTAGGATAGGAGCTGATATCCCGAGTTTGACAGATGGGAAAAGGGGAGCATCGGGAAGTCAGGTATCTTGACTGTGATTACATGATGAACCGACAAAGCAGGGATTTGAGTTCAGGCAGCAAGGCTTGGTAGAGCCCATATATATCCCCTGACTTGGGAATAATAACAATAATAAATCCATAATGATACCATACTCTCACAGTATTGCATCAGGTGCCCATGACTCATTCACTTCCAGAGACTCAAGTCTGACTCACAGAGACCCTGCAGGACAGAGTAGACAGAGTAGAACTGCTCCTGTGAGTTCATGAGTTCATGAGACTGTAACTGTGTACCAGAGTAGAAAGCCCTGTCTGTCTGTCTCCTCAGAGCACTGATTCGAACCGTTGACCTAGTGTTTAGCAGACCAATGAGTGAGTACCATGCCACCAGGGCTCCTAGGTGCCTATGAGTAAATGTGTTAAACAACACTCGACCACGTGCGGGGAATATAATCTACCATAAATAAGTGTCTGGTAGTACGAGGTTCTTAGGTATATTTTAATGAAAGAATAAGATTCTTGCTCTTCCCCTGACTCATTGCGTTTAAAGCAAATGATTACTTAAATGACTAGAACAGGTGAGAGTTAAAAAATAACAAAGTAGTAGAAACATAACAAACTTAAAAATGCAAACAACTTGATTAAAGGTGTGCTGGAAATGACTGATGGGAGATCCCCAGTGATTCTCACAACGGCAAAATCGAAGGCTCAGCAGTCCAGCGCACTTGGGATCCCCAGGCTTGTCAGTGAAGAGCTGAGTTTGAACTCTGGTTTTCTGATCCCTAGACCTGAGCTTATGGTGCCTGGAAACTCTCAAGAGAAACTGCTAGTCTCTCAGAGACGGGAACTTCACCAAAGTTCTGTTTTATGAGGTCACGTTATATAAATAAAATACCGAAATGCCTCAATAGTTGCATGATAGTTAAGGTCTCCCATAAATTAGTCACTTGATAAATCGTAACATTAGGTATGGATAATTTAAACCCCTTTCCATCATTTTCCCATATATTATAAAGAATATAGATTAACCATTAAAAACCCCACTATCATCAAATATGGGGAAAGGCATAGAAGGTATATCTTCATATGCTGAGAAAAAAGCTTATTATATCAAAATATCAATACTGTAAATTGTACATCACTACTGATAAATCTTGCTGCGGTAAAATAAATACCTCCAACTAATGCTGGTTTTTGAGCCATGCCAAAATATATTTGGTGGAACTGAGTTTGTTTTGGTCAGTGCTTTCAAATTAACAGGACTCTTAAAAAGACCAGATGTTTCTGCTTGACCCATAACTGATTTCTTATACCCCTGGTACATATTTGCATTTCAATGCACTCCTTCAGTTCTCCCTACAGATGTAAAGAGCTCAGTTGAAAGTTTAACCTAGTGCCCATGCAGCTAAACTCTCCTCTTGCCCCCCCCCCCCCCCGGAACTACAGGATTCTGTGTTCCTAAGAGTTCTGTTCCTTTTTCTTTAAGGCCATGTTAATTTGATCATGTATTGGATGTTTATGCTAGAGTTGATAAGACAATGAAAATGTAGTAAATTATTATAAAAAAATCATACCAGCGTTCCAGATATTAACTCTTGTTGTTGTTGTTGCTGTTACTATGGCTACTTAGACTAATAGCAGGAACTCAGTCAAACTTGGACTTTTGTTAGTAATAATTTTATCACCTAAATGCAGTGTAAATAACATTTAAAAACCCCACTCTCCAAAAGGACACAGGGGCAAGCTCTGGGAAACCTGGTTTAAAATAAATATGGTTGCAAAGGAAATTAATGCCATTATCAAAGTATAGTGGCCTAGTCTATGTGACCGTAGTTACTGTTCTAAGTGCAGTGGATACTGGCCATACCTACTCCCAGCCCACTGCCATCGAGTAGGTTTTGGCTCGCAGTGACCCTATGGGACAGAACAGAACCGCCCGAGAGGTTTCCAAAGCTGAACTCTTCACAGAAGCAGACTGCCACGTCTTTTATTTCCACGGGGCAGTTGGTGGGTTCGAACCACTGACGTCTCGCTTTGCAGCAGAGCAGTTTAAGCAGTGGACCATCAAGGATTTTATTTTGGATATAGAGGAACATGTTCTTCTTTTGCATCTATAATCATTTTATAGAAATCTTTAGATGCTTTTTGATGTTCTTATGGCCATTTCAAGGCTATACAGGTTAGATCATTTCGTGAAAGGAAATCCAAGACACCTCGTTTTCTCTCTGTCTTCAAAATTTGGTGTTTGATTTGATTTGAGTCACTTAGCACGTGGGGCAGGTACCGGAGGTGCTTTCTTCGGGCATGCTCCCTTGCAGCGGTGGTTCTCACCTTCCGACAGTTCCTCATCTGGTGGTGACCCCCCAACCATAACAATATTTTCGTTGCTACTTCATAATCATAGTTTGCTACCGTAATGAATTGGGCGACCCCTGTGAAAGGTTCCTTTGACCCCCACAGGTTGAGAACCGCTGCTATAAAGTATCTTAAAATTGTTCTCAGTCCCACTCATCTGTACTTGTTGCTAAAGGTTTAAAATCAGACACACTAATTATTTAGATGTGATTTTTTATGAGTTAAGAATCTAAGTAATTAGTAAACATTTGAAAATTTGACTTCATAATTTTTATGTAGAAAAATAAAATAGCACACTATCAGAGAGTATCAAAGGTCAATTGGAAAAAACTTTTAGTTTGTATAATCTAAAAATGCCAAGATCAGTAAAACGGAAAACAAAATTGCCATAGGGAGTTCTTATTTAATACTGTGGAAATCTGATTTCAAAACCAGTCTCGCTTCTTCTGTCACCCTTTGAAAATTCAATCTGTTTTCTTTCTCCTGCCTTTCTTTTTTTATTACTGGAAACAGATAGGAATGACAATTATCAACCCTTACCAGCTGGAAGGAGTGAAAGTTTAGCTTCAGAATCTTGAGTGGGGGATAGTCATGTGAAATCCAGGTGGCCATTACAGAGCCGAAGATGAAACTCCTTCCTTTGGGATGAGAGCGATGAAGTTGAGTAGTGTCTTTGTAAACCCCAGCTGAATGACAGCAGCGCCTCAAGGTGGCACGTTTGAGACATCAGCCATATCCTCAGTACCTGCTTATTAAGCTACCTACTCCCTCCCTCCCCCGCCCCCCACCAGGCACTGCCCTGAGTAATTGGAAAGATAAAAAGCAGTCCAAGGTCCCACTGGTACAGAGATCGGACATGCAGCCTTCAGATAGACTTCAAGCCTGCAGACACGATTTGTTTACCTAACCCCCAAACAGCTTAATGTTATTTTTCTGATTAGCTGTAAAAGTTTAGAAATTGAGGGATTACATAGAAAAGTATTTATTTCTGGCCTTTTGGAAAATTGGAAAATCTTGTACCACTGGGCTTACATTCTAGCTTGGCAGTATTTGTCTTCATTTATTACTTCAACAGTTATTTATTGAATGTCCTCTATGAGAGTCAGGCAGTTTCATAGGCTCTAGGGTCTAGAAATAAAGTGAACAAAATCACATTGTCAGGAAGCTTTTATACTTCTTAAGTTTGTGACTGACCCATTTACAAGTGACATTTGCTTCCATGTGTAACTTAATCTAGACCACTTCTGCATCTTTGTACCTAGTCTACTTCACCTTTTTCAATCAAGTGGCTATTTGGATTTTCAACCCTTGCTTGGGCCATAATTCACCAGGGAGGCCAATAATAAGGACCAGGAAAAAGAGGAATATGAATAAGAAAATCAACAAGTTCACTAATTGTGAATTAATGACAGTAGCATTCACTAACTGTCAAGTGTAACCTGTAGAGAATAAGTTTCTTGTACATAATGAGTCCAAGAGAGTTTAGAAGAGGGAGAAATTTCTGTGAGTTAGAGTCTAGAGATCTACTTTATAAAAGAAACATGATTTGGTATTCACTTAAATAATATTATAAAGAAAAGTCATAGAAATGGGGAGGTCTGTGGGAGAAAGTATAGCATTCTTGTTATAAATAGATCTGAGAATTTAGATTTCGTTTCTCTGTGTAACATGGGTTAATTACTTAACCTCTCTTTAATTCACATTTTTAAAACTAGAAATACAAATTCTTCATTTACATTGTTTTCCTGGTTACTATTGTGATAAAACAAACCATCCCAAAGCTTAGTGGCAGATAGAAACCACTTTGCTGTACTGAAGCTCTCCTTTAATGGATCAGGAATTTTGGACAGGAAAGAGGCAGGCTAGCCTGCACTCTATGATGAGAGGTGACTCCGTGTAGGTTCTTTTGTTGTGTCTGTGGGATTGGTGCTGGCACGCTCGTGGAACTCACCTGCTGCTCATTGTGGGTACTCTCTTTGGAACGCAGTGTGGCCTGGCCTTCTAACTCACGTGGTGATCTCCGAATGGCTGGTTTTCTTACACGGTACTTCAGAGCTCTGTAGGGGAGTTCTTACATGGTACTTCAGGCCTGTGTTCTTACATGGTACTTCAGGGCTCCGAAGGGGGGTGTTCTGAAAGAACTAGGTGGAGACTGTGGCCTTTACCGGCATCCTTACGGGTTGCTCAGTATCACATACATAATATCTCCTAATTATAAGTGGGTCATTAAGGATGGCCCTGATTCATTAGAAGAGAAAGTGTACCTCACCTCTTGATAGGAAAAGGGTCAACAGCTTATGGAAGTGTTTTAAATGTATATTATTTGCTCTCTGGTCCTAAAGAATTTTATCCACCCCTGTACGAATTTCCGCTGACCCTTCAGAGAGAGCGAACCACCAATAGGCCTCCTCCTATTACAACTCAAGCTCAAGCTTGAGGTCCAGGATCTTACCCTGCCCAGCTGCCACTCGGGGTTTGTCTCTTATGTGTACTTCCTCTACTCTGAAGACCATCAAGTCAGAAGACAAGTTGTTTCCCCCTGCACATCCAGTGTGCAGTAATAAAACAGGCATACGGTGATTACAGCAGCCATTTTCATGAAAATACGGAGAAAATAGGAGGATACAGACGTCACTGGCCGATGGCAGTTCTCCAATTCAGTTGAGCCCCTGCCGCCAATTCCTTTATTATGGCTCTTTTCGACTCCTTGAGAGTTGTTCTCCCTGATACGTGACCTTCCTTGCTGGGGCCTTTATATTTCATTCTAAATCTTCCTTTCTCTACATTTAAAAGGCAGTTTGCTCAATTCATTGACATCGGCTTTATTCTTCAGTTGTATAACCAGTCTCACTATTTTTTTCATAATCACTCCACCACTATTTATATAAACTTACTGCTCCTTAAGTTTCTTGCCTGATCTTTCTGGATGCTGTTGTTGATTCGATCCAAATGCCTGAGAGCAGTGCTCAAGGCACACATTGCTAATTAAGCTGAACTTGTAACAAGGGGTAATAGAGAGCTCATGGTCTCCTCTGTTGAGGAGAGTTTCTTGAATTAATTAATAGGCCTCATGTGATTGATTGCAATTTAATTTACATTTGGACCATAATTTCCCCTTTAGATGTTTTCTTCTTTTATTAAAATTCCACTGTGTTGTATGTTGGAATGAATCAAACTGTTACTTATCCGCAAAAGATGAGCTGTGAGCAGGACGTATAAATGTCGGCAGGAGAGACTGCCACATTTCTATTAATCCAAACTGTGGCATTTTGAAAGATAGAGCATAGGTTTATGATTGACTTACACATCATGAAAGAATATGAGTATATAATTCAGGTACTAAAACTTTGATCATTGTAAAACATTCAGTTGATTCTCCAAAAAAGTTGTTTACCATTTGATGATTTGTCAGTAAACTCAGGAAAACTTATGCAGACAACAACCAGTAGGTTGTGGTTGGTGTTGAATAACCTTCTCAGTTTGTTTCAGTGCAGGGTTGGGAAGCAAGGCTTCTGTTTTATTGTTTCGTTTCTATTGCTGGGAATTCAAGCAGTTGTAATTCTTTTAAAAATGGTGGGTTTTTTATGTATCAACTGGTATCCACTCGATTAGACAAAATTACATGCACAAATCTCTTTGAGATGAGCCTTTCTTTACCTTCGGGGTCTGTAGAACAAGACCCTTATAATTCTTACCTATCCTATTATTTAAAAGCCAAGGCTTGGAAGAGGCTTAATCGAAAGACTCCAACAGCCTGTTGTCACGTTGAAAAGGCCCGTTAGGGTCTTAATAAAGTCATACTCTAGCATTATCTTTAGATCAAGCTTTTCTTTTTTATTTGTTTGTTTGGGAATTAAATTCAATGCAGTATCTATTACAAAAGAGTCTTGCTTTTGAAGAGGAAAATGTGAATTTGCCAACTTAAAAAAAATTATTAAGTACTTTCATTGGGGCTCTTACAGCTCTTATCACAATCCATCCATCCATCCATTGTGTCAAGCACATTTGTACATATGTTGCCATCATCATTTTCAAAGCATTTTCTTTCTACTTGAGCCTTTGATATCAGCTCCTCATTTTTTCCCGCCCTCCCTCCCTCATGAACCCTTGATAAATTATAGTTTATTATTTTCATATATTACATAGTCCTCTGTCTCCCTTCACCCACTTTTCTGTTGGTTGTCCTCCTGGGATGGGATTGTATGTTGATTCTTGTGATCAATTCCCTTTTCTCCCCTACACACCCCGTATTCAACTGGTATCTCTAGTCTCATTATTGGTTCTGAGGGGTTTACCTGCCCTGGATTCCCTGTGTTATGGGCTCTTATCTGTAGCAGTGTATATGTTCTGGTCTAGTCAGATTTGTAAGGTAGAATTGAAGTCATGATAGTGGAGGGGAGGAAGCATTAAAGGCTCACAAGGAAGAGATGAGCCCGCCAGGGTGCAGTACAGCACCGATGAAACCTACAACTTTCTTCTAGTTCTTTAATGCTTCTCTCCCCGCTCACCCAACTAGATCATGTTTTCTAACCCTTTGATTTGAATATTTTTTTTCGGAGGCTGCTTTTACTTTAAGGATCTTAAGCCCTCTGTAGTCTGGGAAGGAAACACAATTTTAATTTAAAACCTAGAAAGTCCTGCTCGTTTATGGTTTAGCTACATTTTACTTGAAAACTGTAGAGATTGTTCTTAACGTGTGTGTGTGTGTGTGTGTGTGTGTGTGTGTTTCATGGCTAGTGAGTGATAAGCCAGGTCCAGACAGGCTCTCTGCTATCGAGGTGATGAAGACCCATAGCAGCTGCGGACAGGGTGGAACTGGCCCCGTGAGCTTCTGAGACCTTAACGCTTCAGAAGAGCAGAAAGCTCCACGTGTCTCCTGCAGAGTGCTTAGTGGTTTTGACTGCTCACCTTGTGATTAGCACCCCAGTGGGTCACCGCTACACTACCAGAGCTGCTGACGATCAGCCAGGTAGCACTGTCAGTACTCTTTCTGGAAGCTCCTTGGCTAGAAAAGAAGAGTGGAATGGGTTTCTTCTCCTTTCGCATACTGCAGACAACGGTAGAGCTAAACTTTCTGTGACCACACAAAAAGTTTGTCTTTTATTATGTTTCTACCCACATTTATCATATTAGCCTCGAAGCCCTCATCAACAGTTTCCACTCATAGTCTTCTTATGTCTGAAGCTACGGCCATGTTTTAATTAAAAGCCCTTGTTACAGCAATGCTCCATGGATACAAATTTGCTTTGGCTGATTCTGCTGTAGAGCAAACCACTTGACAATATAATATACTTTTTATGGCACACACAGGTTCTTTGTGTGAGGGACTCAGATCGTTTTTGGAACGGAGCAATTTATCTCTGCTACATGATGTCTGGGGCCTTAGCTGGGAAGTGTCAGTGTTGGGATATCAAGATAATCTATAGCTGGAGGGCCCGAGCTGTCCAGCGGCCCCATCATCCACTGTCTAATGGGTGATGCCATTAGGACTTCACCTGGGGCTGGCAGCCGAGGGGTTTACATGTGGCCTCTCTCCGTCACTTGAGCGTCTTTGAAGCATGGGGATCACATGGTATTCACATGGTAGTTGGTCTTCTTAGCTATTGATTTCGTTTTCCAAAGACACAAGTATAAAGAGATTTACATCATTTGTTCCTTGCATTATAAAATAGTTATGGAGAATTGCATTTGTCACTATATTTTTCTCTCTTGTTAGGAAGGTATTACCATTTCTAATGCAGCCATGTGTCAGTATTACTTTATTAATTTCAAGCTTAGGGTGACTCATGATCAATGGATGAGGCATAAACTCCATCTCAGTGAGAATAGAGTCAAAAAAGTTGTATAAATTTTCTCAAACTACCAAAAGTTTTTCTAAATATTAGAAGAGATTACATAAATAAAGGGAGTCCTGGTGGCTCAGTGTTTAAGTCTTGGTTGCTAACTAACCCATCAACTCCTTCTGTCAATATTTACAGCCTTTGAAACCTATGGAGTAATGCTACAGGGTCGCTGTGAGTCTGAATCGACTTGACAAAAATGAATTTATTTCAGTTTTATGGATATGAAATCGGAAGCACAGCATTTGGCACATAATACACTGATGATTATAAATCAATCTGTTCAGAAATTCTTTAATGAATTTGTGATATATACATTTAAGAGTTTAGATGTAAACTAGATTATAGAGGATCTTGATACCAGACCACTCGAGTATTTGTTTTATTCACTGAATAATTTAAAGCTACATAGAAAGCTAATACAAACTCATTGCTTTTGAGTTGATTCCAACTGAGAGCAACCTTGTAAGACAGACTGTCTTAGGATTTCCAATGCTGTCATTTTTTTAAGTGTAAGAGAGAGCTTTATATCAAGACGTAATTATATTTCCAGCTAACATCCCAGCCTAGTACAGATCAAGTCCATAAATCTGATTCTACGCCATAAGTCCAATACTAGTCCATAAATACCCCTTCAGAGTCGTGCAGCCACATGCAGTGAGGCAGAATGGAGGAAGATCACGGGCCGGTGGGGGTGGGTGCAAAGTCTTGTAGGTCAATAGTGGTAGACACATTCTGGGCTCTGGCTGCCATCAGCATGACTTGAAGTGGCTTGTCAACAGGAAGATGAAACGGAGAGTGTGTATGGCCTGCCTTCAAGGAGAAAGAGACAGGAAGAGGCTGGCCTCACAGAGCCATTTATCTCGGTCCTCCATTCAAGCTGTGACCTCATTAATACACTAAACTCCAGGTTCCTACAAGAACCATGTGGACACAAGAAAACCTAACTATCACAGTCCTCAACTTGGCACATATATACCATTCTTTAGTCAAATATAATTTTTTTAAAAAGGACAATAGTAAAATCATATTTGTGCTTAAAAGGAAAAAACTAAAATTCAGAAAATTCAAAATATTCCAGGCTTTTTAAACATAATATTCTATACACTCATAGAAACAAAACTATTCTATGCGTAATAATTGCAGTATGTGAATACCTACATCATAATCCTATCAAAATATTCTTTTTAAAAAATGTTTCCTATCAAAATATTCTTATGAACATATTCCCATACCCATGGAAGTTTGTAAGCCAGCCATGTCATTACTTTGTCCTCCCTTTTTGGGTATCCAATTTCTATACTTCCCTCTTAGATCAACCCAGTGCTCTCAGGAGACCAATGTGTTCTTTGGTGTGAAAACTCTGCGTTCCAGTTGGGAGCTAGTGAGTCTGCATCCACGAGCGAAGTCAAACCAGGACAGGCTGTTGCTGTAAGTGTCCTGGGCATTGACTGCCACACCTTTCTCCCGTGGAGCAGGTGGTGGCTTCCAATGGCAACCTGTTGGCCAGCAGCTAAGCACTTAACTGCCGTGCCACTGGGGTACCTTCAAAGCTGCATGTGTTTATTTATACTCTTGATAATCTGGTGCAGCTTTTATGGCACGAGGAGAGTTCACATAGGTAAGACTAAGTATTATCACTACTAAAGTCATTATAACTTAAAATGCATAGAACAAAGTGGATATGGAAGGGATTTTAAAGGAGGAATTGATAGGATTTGGATAGGGAAATAAAAAGTTGAGAAAGCAAAGATTGGCTTTAAAATTTAAAGTAATTACCAACACCAAATTTGCTGCCAGTGAGTCAGTTCTGACTATAGAAACCTTCTGTGGAGTTTCATAGGTTTTATAAATCTTTACAGGAACATACAGCCTCACCTTTGTCCTTCTGAGCAACTGGTGGGTTTGAATTGCTGACTTTGAGGTTAGGAGCGTAATGCTTACCCAACAGCACACCAGGCCTCCTGTTTAAAGCAAAACCACTTTTTTTTTTTCCTATCAGCATTTGTTGTGCATTTTGAACCAACTATTCACAGGCAATGTGGGTTTTCATTCTTCCTGGCCAATCCATTGGGCACATAAAGCACACTACCCAAATAACCCATTTGTTGCATTGTAACTTATTATACAGAATTTTATTAGTCACATTTTTTATTAGTAGCTAACACAACTCCATCAAAGCTAAAGAAAAAGAGAATTTATTTTAGAAAGTGATTGAAGTCCACATCAAGGATGAACTTAGTGCTCGGGGCGCTGTGGGAACTTATGATTCCTATTTCAGCATGTGTTAGTTTCCTAGGCCATTGCAGCAAGTGGTCATTAAACTGAGTGGCCTAAAATAATAGGAATTTGCTTTCTCACCGTTCTGGAGACTAGAAGTTTGAAATTACACTTTCCCCAGGTTATACCCCTTCAAAGACTCTAGGGAAAGTCTGTGTTTTTTTTTTTGGGCGGGAGGGGGGCTCTTCTAGTTTTTTTCCCTTCCAATAGTCCTTGTCCTTCCACCGATTCATAAAGATACATTACTCCAGTCTGCCTTCAAGTTCTGGGTGTGTGTCTCTGTTTCTCTTCGCTTCTCCTTTTTCAAGGACACCATTCATTTAGAATGGATTATGACCCACTTCGTTGTGATCTGAATAATTGCAAGGAGCCCTGGTGGCTTAGTGGCTACACATTGGGTTGTCAACCACATGGTCAGCAGTTCGAGCCACCAGCTGTTGCTTGAGAGCACGACGTGCCTTCCTGCTGCGGTCAAGAGGTAAAGTATTGAAACTGCAAAGGGGGCAGCTCTACCCTGCCCCATTGAGCACCATCAGTCAGAATTGATTGGATGGCGGTGGATTTTTAACTAATTACATCTGCAAAGACCCTGTTTCTAAGTAAGGTCACATTCACAGATACTGAGGAAAAGACTTGATGATCGCTTTCTGGGGACATACTTTAGCTCACAGAATAGGCCCTTCTAAATGCTGTTTCTGGTTCATTTTCTCTCTCTTACGGTGGCATTCTTCCTCTGTTCCTCGATGCAGACAGTGAACTATGACTGCCCATATTTTCAGGCTTTACATATTGCTGTGCACACTCCAAGAGAGGAAGTGACCTTTATAAAGTCCCCAATTAATAACAAGAGTATTGATTGCCTGTGTTTGAACTACTGATCATCCATGGTTGCTAGGTCTGGAAAGTACACACGTGAAGGGAGATTTTCAGAACATGATATCTTTTCCTGCATCCTTGCAAACGGGAGTGGGTGTTTCAAGAAATACATTTCTAAAGAAGGACTTCAGGAAGAAAACGCAAGTCCTAAAGCTTGCATTTTACATATTTTCACTTTGGATTGACTACAACAGAAACCATAAACCAAATATGCAGTGGTAGTGTGTATACAATACACCCCCTGGAAAGTGTACACTTGCACATTCACACACGAATGTAAGGCACATTTCTTTTTTATGTTTATATATATACATATATATATATGCACACATTTTAATCATTTTATTGGGGGCTCGTACAACTCTTCACAATCCATGCATCCATCCATTGTGTCAAGCACATTTTTATATTTGTTGCCATCATCATTCTCAAAACATTTGCTGTCTGCTTGAGCCCTTGGTATCAGCTCATTATTTGTTTCCCTCCCTCTCCACTCCCTCCTACCTCACGAACCCTTGATAATTTGTAAATTATTATTATTTTGTCTTATCTTACACTGTCCGACGTCTCCCTTTATCCACGTTTCTGTTGTCCATCCCCCAGGGAGGAGGTTGCGTGTGATATGTTTATATTTTTAAATGATCTGTAAGGCACATTTCTGATGGCCAGTTTTAGTGAAGAAATAATGTGTACATTTTAAAAAATTGAATTATTCTGTGTTATTTCCCATTGGAAGCAGAACTTAGGTCTTATTTTAATAAGAGAAATAGGTTAGTATATGGTTAGGCTTATTTTTCAGTTGTCTTAGAAAAAAAAATCTATGTTTGATAACAAAAGTCTCTCTGTCATTAGCCTTTCTGTTTTGATTATATTGCACATGTAACAATGACCGCAGAGAGAAAAAGAAAGCAAACAGTAAGAAATGTGTTAGCTTGCAGCCTGTCTTGGAATGTAAGCAGAGACTTCCTGACAAACCCAGAAAGAGTTAGTCATCTTCTGAGATCCTCTTAAAGTACGTGGAGCATGCATTTTTCCACAGATGTACAGCTGTCCATCGGCTGTTTGGCTGGCCTCTTTGGAGCGCCAAAGTCTGCACACTTTGAGGCAGGCTCCTTTGCTTACCCAGGTTTGTAGGTTCGGTTGTTCGTAGTGTATAAAAAAATGGTAGGTACTTAGGGAGAGTCCACTTGGTGTTTGAATGGGGGAGTTCCTTTCAGAGAGGTCCCAATTTCAGGAGCTTCTAACTGTTTGGGGTAGTTAATATGTAGGACAGATACTTTCATTATTATTGCCTCTAAGGAATTTTCCAGGAAGATGTAGGTGAAATGAGATTCCAGAGAGAATACTGAGGAGACTGTCAAATGGAAAAATGGAACCAGCAAAGTCTAGACACTGAAGACGTCACTATCAAGAAGCATAAATCATCTTTGTTTTCTTTTTAGGAAAGGACTCTGTGTGGTCCTGTGGGGTGGGTCACTACCTTGCTGCCAACTATAAGGCTGGTAGTTCAAACCCACCAGCTGCTCTGCAGGAGAAACACGAGGGTACGGCTATCTAAAGATTTCCAGTCTCAGAAATTACGCAGGGTTGCTGTCTGTCAGAGCTCACCAGATGGCAATACGTTTGGGTTTGGTTCTTTTTGAGCATCGTCTCTAAGAATTGTTGACAGGCTGGTCATGCCAAATAGGCACTGAGCTGGCAGGCAGAGATCTGTGAGGTGGGTGCCTGCCTTGGGTCATCATCAGTAACTTGCCTCGGATGTGCGGGAGATGTGCCGAGTCAGGGTTAGCGCTCCAAGTGAGATCAGCATTGCTATCAACAGGTGAGATGACAAGGCCAGGGTTACTGGGTCCAGGAATTAGAGAATATAAAAAGAACACACATACTATGAAAACCTCAGTATATTTCACGGATGTGGTGAGAAAAGGACAGGTTCTGTGATGGATAGAATGTCTAATGGAGAAATGGTTCCAGCTATTGCTGACTCTGTCTTCCAGCCACCATTTCGCTGTCTGTCTGTCATTCTGTGTTGGCTTGTGTATGGCTGTGATGTGGAAGCTGTGCCACTGACATCTCAGATACCAGCAGGGTAACTCGGCGTGAACAAGTTTCAGGAGAGCATCCAGACTGAGAATGGACTCTGAAGGACTAGTCTGTCGTCCACTTCAGAGCGATTAGCCTCTGGAAAGACTATGGATAGCAGAAAACATTGTCAGTTACTAAAAACCCAAGTAACAGAAGCAAATCAAAAGCAAAAGATTATGCTGGAAGATAAGCCCCTCACATTGGAAGTAAAACTATTACTTGTGAAGAACTGCCTTCTCAGAGTAGAGGGGACCATCAGGCCTGGATGAAGTAAAGCCTGCAGGCCCTTCGTTTTCTGATGGGGCATTTCACTCAAAACAGGAAGAAGGCGTTGCGAATGTAAATGAGTACTTGGAACGTGGTTTGTACAAAGAATGCATCTAGGAAAATTGGAAGTCATTAAAAGTGAAAAGCACAAAAGATTGATATTCTAGGCACTGTTCAGCTGAAATAGTCTGATATTGGCTGTTTTGAATCAGAAAATTATGTATTTTATTTCCCACCAGCAAAATCGAAAGGAAAGGAAGGCATTGCTTTCATCATCCAAAGGAACATCAAGATATAGCGTGCAGTGCAGTGCTGTCTGTGATAGGACTCTATCGATCCACATTCACACAAATCCCACCAATACCACTATTTTTCAAATTTATGCACCAACCTCAAAAGGTAGTGATGAATAAATTAAAGAATGCAATCCAGATGCAATGGCAATTAATGGTAATTAGAATGGAAAAGTTGGAAAGAGAGGAAGGATTAGTAGTTGGAAAATATAGTCTTGGTGATAAAACTAAACTGGAGATCGTATGATAGAATTTTGCAAGACTTGTTAATAGAAAATAACTTCAACACACAAAAGGTTGAAGACATGTAGACTTCTCTAGATGAAATACACAGAAATCAAGTTGACTACATCTGTGGATAGATGTGGAAAGAGACAATGGCAAAGTTGATTGACTATCAGCAGCTAAACCAGGCCAGAGGCTAATTGTGGAACAGACCATCAATTGCTCATATTTAAGTTTAGGTTGAAGCAGAAGAAAATTGAAAGAAGTCCCCCCAAGTCAAAGTATGACCTTGAGTATATTGCAGCTGAATTTTGAGAATATCCCAACAGATTTGACGCTGTGCCCCCTTAATTGCAGAAGACCAGATGAGCAGTGGAATGGCATCAAGAAAAATCTATAAAGAAACAAAACGTCATTAAAAAGCTAAGAAGGAAAAAAAAATCAAAGTGGATGTCTGGAGAGACATACAAATTTGCTCTATTTGTAGAGTAACTAAAGCAAATGGAAGAAATGAAGAAGTATAATAACTAAATAGAATTTTTCAGGAGACAACTTGAGAAGAAAATATGAAATCCGAAAAGAAAGACACCCTCAGCATATCTTAGACTGAAATAACTAAAGAAAAATTCAAGCCTCAACTTGTCATATTGAAAGATTCCATTGACAAAATACAGCACGTTACAGGAAGCATCAAAAGAAGATGGAAATAATATGCAGAATCCTTTACCAAAAATAACTCGTCAATAGTGAATCATGTCAAGAGGTAGTATATAAGCAAGAACCAGTGGTACTGAAGGAAGAAGTTTAAGCTACACAGAAAGCACTGAAAGACTTCAGGAATTGATGGAGTACCAATTGGAATGTTTCAACAAGCTGATGAAGAACAGGAAGCACTTAGTCCTTTATGCTGAGAATTTTGGAAGACAGCTTCTTGGCAAACTAACTGGAATCAATCCATCTTTCTACCCATTCTTAAGAACTGAGACCCAACAGAATGTGAAAATTATACAGCAATAAAATTGATATCACCTACATGTGAAATTTTGTTGAAGATCATTCAACAGTGTTGCAGCAGGACATTGACAGAGAGTTCCAGAAATTCCAGGAATTCCATAAGTTCTGTCTGGAATTCTGTCAGGAATTCTGGAAATTCTGTCAAGAGGATTTAGCGCCAGGGTTATCATTGCTGATGTCAATGGATCTTGCCTGAAATCAGAAAACACCACAAAGATGTTTACTTGTGTTTTGTTGACTGTGCAAAAGTGTTTGGCTGTGTGGATCATAGCACATGGGACCACGAACAGGGGCACACTGCATGCTTTGACATCAAGAAAGTTGTGCCCCAAGGTTGTATCCTCCCATCGTACCTTTTCAGTCTGCATGCCAAGGAGAAGAACGGAGACGCTGAGGAAGAATGCGGTATCACCATTGGAGGAAGGCTTGTTAGCGACTTGTGACTTGCAGATGACACACACCTTGCTGGCTGAAAGGGAGGGGAACCTGAAGCACTTGCTGATGAAGATCATGGATTGTCCCCTTCAGTCTGGATCACAACTCGATGTAAAGACAACCGAAACCCTCCCACTGGAGCAATAGGCAACATCCTGATAAGTAGAGGAAAGATCGAATTGTCAAGGATTTCATGTTGGTCGACTCCGCAATCGATGTTTATGGAAGCAGCCAGCAGAAATGCATTGTGGTCAGTAACTCTGCTGCACGAGACCTCTTTAAATTGGTGAAAAGCAAAGATGTTACTCTGGTGACGAAGGTGCTCCAGAACCAAGCATTGGGATTTTTAATCGACTTCTATGCATGTGAAAATTGGACATTGAAAAAGGAAAACTGAAGAAGAATCTGTGCATTTGAATTGTGGTGTTGTCAAGGAATATTTAAAATACCATGAGCTTCCAAAGAAACAGATAGATTTGTTTTGGAAGAATTACAGCCAGAATGCCCCTTAGAGGCAAGGACGGAGAGAAGTCCCATACTTT
Source organism: Tenrec ecaudatus (assembly GCF_050624435.1). Lineage (NCBI taxonomy): Eukaryota > Metazoa > Chordata > Mammalia > Afrosoricida > Tenrecidae > Tenrec > Tenrec ecaudatus. The sequence continues at coordinate 66,767 of NW_027459259.1, forward strand.
GGACGTGCTGTCAGGAGAGCTCAGTTCTTGGAAAGGTGCCCCATGCTTGTTTGAGTGGAGGGGCAGGTGGACGGACACAGTGGCTGCAACAGTAGGTGTAGACACACGAGCAACTGTGAGGTCGGCACAGGACTGGGCAGTGTTGTTTTGTTGTACGCACGGTCACGATGGATCAAGACTGATTGGAACATCAGTGTAAACAGTAACGTGACTTCAAAAGTATCCCTTATCCTTGAAGGGGTAGGAAAATGTATTCATGCATAGCATAGTTAAAATGATTTAGATAATGGGAGAGCTGTATTTATAAGACATTTTCAGATAGCAGTCACGGGTCACCTAATGCTTAACAACTCATCTTTCTGAGAGAAATACCCAGCACACTCTTGTGCCTATTTGCAAGTTTTATTAACCCAGAAATAGAGAGAGAGGAGATGCAGATTTTCAACCTTGGGGATTCACAAGACATACAGAGCCAGTTGTCTAGAGGACAAGATTTCTAGTACAACATATTAGTGTTGTAGAAATAATTAGTCCTAATGTCAAGAACGATAAAGATGGAAGCCAACCTTCAGTGGGAGCCTATAGGGACATAAGTGAAAAATGGATTGGGTGGGATTGAAGAATATAAGTCAACATGAGACTAAACTGTAGTTTCATGAAATAGAGAGATGAAGTGGATAAGGTAGGAAGATTGTTATAGAGAGTTTTCTAGGTAAGGTAAGCAGATTTCTAAGTAAGCTGGAGGGATTTTAAGTTCTACTGCAAATTGGGTGAATTGGGGCAATGAAGATAAGAGTTCTGGAGTGTACATGGAGAGGTCAGATTAGAACAGACAGTATTATTGAGAAGGGATTGATAAGAAATCTGTAAGCTAGACTTCAGCTCCTTGAAGAAATGCACGGCCAGGGGGCTGGCGCAGAAAGGATTTGTGAATGCCGTGAACTCCATCCAATAAGAGAGAAGGTTTTCCATGAAGTAGAAGAGGAATAGCATAAAGCAGCAATTGAGGGAGCTGGGAATGTGCCCACCCCTGTCTGTCTGAGGGTAGGTGAACAAGCTGTTTTCAGTGGGCACAGAAAGGAAGAGGAGTCAGAGGATGAGAACTGTCGGAATGGTAGACTAGAGGGACATATTTGCAGAACAGGGGAGGAGTAAGCAGGCAACATTTCGTTAATGGAGGCACTGACACAAGCATCAAGCCCCAAGGTTTCCATCGGGATATCGGTGTAATGGAGTGTGCCTCCGTAAATCGCCATCCCCTGGTGGCGGGCCTCGGCTGATGGTGGCTTCAGTGATGAACAATAATGGGTTTTGTTATACAATCCACAATTTATCAACAGCCTTAAGGCTTAGAAGCATATATATTGAGGAGCAGAATAGAAACTAAGGGAAAGAGCTTGAATTGAAAATCAAACGTACAAAACAGAAGAGTTCAATTAGTGTAGAGCATTCATGTTTATGGTGTGTTTAGATATGATAACGCGATAACGCGTGTGCTAGATTGTATAGCGCACAACCAGGTTATTCTCCTTCCTTGTACAAACTGGGAAATGATCCTGGGGGTCTTCCAGCAGGATTTCAGGTGTTTACAGAGGGGACCATCAGTTCCCTTGTCTTCTAGTGTAGTCTCGGCATATCTAGACTAAAGAATAGTTTGTGTCCTCCCTCTCACTCACTGCCATCCAGTTGAGTCCAACTCCTAGCGACTCTTTGGGACAGAGTCAGATAGCTCCTGTGGGTTTCTGAGACTGTAAATCTTCATGGGAGTAGAAAGCTGCATTATTCTCCTCGCTTGAATCCTGATCAGTTTTAAAAAAGAGTCTTGGTTGCCCACTGTTAGGTACTTGGCTACATACTAACATGGTCAGCAATTTGAACCCACCAATTACTCTGGGGTGGAAAATGTGCCCCTCTGCTTCTTTTTTTGTATTTTATTTTATTTTATTAAAAAACATTTTATTAGGGGCTCATACAACTCTTATCACAATCCATACATATACATACATCAATTGTATAAAACACATCTGTACATTCTTTGCCCTAATCATTTTCTTTTTCTTTTTTAATTTTTTTTAAATTTTAACAATTTATTAGGGGCTCATACAATTCTTATCACAGTTCATGCATATACATACATCAATTTTATAAAGCACATCTGTACAGTCCCTGCCCTAATCATTTTTTTCTCCTCTCTTCTCTTTTTACATTTTATTAGGGACCCATACAACTCTTATCACCATCCATACATATACATACATCAATTGTATAAAGCACATCCATACATTCCCTGCCCCAATCATTCTCAAAGCATTTGCTCTCCACTTAAGCCCCTTGCATCAGGTCCTCTTTTTTTTTCCCCTCCCTCCCCTTTCCCCCCTCCCTCATGTGCCCTTGGTAATTTATACCTCGTTATTTTGTCATATCTTGCCCTATCCGGGCAGCGCGACTGTGTCTTGTTGGGTACATGCTGGCTAGATCAGGAAATAATGATTTAATGGCAATCGCGTGCTCATCTAAATGTGAGGGGTACCAAAGCTGGAACGGCGCTGGGCAGAGGGCAGCTCGTGTAGTCTGCATTGTTCCTGCTAGGAGAGCATGGAGCAACTCGCTCTGAGCGAGTTTACCCAGTGGTGTCCCCTGGGAAGGCTCTCTTTGGTTACAGTGAATTTTTTCTTAAAAGCAATTTAGCTCAAACCTCGGATTTTTTTTTTGTGACGGTTGATTTAAGAGAACAGTGTACGGCTGTGAAATTTTGTTTCCTGCTTGGGAAAAATGACACAGAAGCTGTTCTGATGTTGAGCACAGCTCATAAGGACAGTGTTATGGGAAATACTCAAGTGTATGAGTTGTTTTCTCATTTCAAAAAAAAGATGAAATGTCAGTTGATGACAAACCTCATTCTGGATGTCTGTCAACTTCCTGAATGGATGAAAATGTTGACTGCTAGTGCATTGGGAGTTCATTTCACCAGATCAGACTGTTAATCAAGCTTTCCATTTAGAGGTCTGAAAAGATTGCATAGCAGGGTGCAACAGAAAAGGCCTGATTTGTGGCAGAAGGGGACCGGTTTTGCCACCATGCCAATGCTCCTACTTACAGAGCTATCTCAATGTGCCAGTTTTGGGCAACAAAACAGCATGTCTGTCTTGTCCCGTGCCCCTTATTCACCGGGCCTCACTCTGTGCAACTCCTTTTTCTTTCTGCAAATGAAGAGGGACATGAAAGGACAGCAATTTGCTAATGTAGGAAGGTGAAGAAGATAATCAAGGAGGTGCTGTCAGCCATCCAAACAGATGAGCTTGAAAAATGTTTCCAAGAATGGAATTGCAGATTTGGCCAATGTATTAAGTGTAATGGAGAATACTTAGAATGTGATAAGGTTGTTTTGTAAAAAAATTAAATACCTAGCTTTGAAAACAAAATTCACTTTTTCAGAGTACCTCCTCATAGACTTGATTTTCTTTCCTTTGCAGTTGCGTTTATTTTCCTAATTTCAGATTTATTTTTCTTCTTTTTTACCTTTAAGTTCTTTAAGATTTTCGCTTTAAAGGATTGTTTGGCCACGTCTTTTTTCACCCCTGCCTGGGATGGGTGGACTGTGGAGCTCAGCAAGACATGCAGTTGCCAGGAGTTGGTCTCCACTTCACGGCAGCGGGTTGAGACAGGTAGAGAGAAGGGTGTGAGGAGAGATGAGGTTGATTATTTCTGCACGGTCGGGATTGCAAAGGGATTTGTAGGTCATATAAGGAGTTTGGATTTTATCTTTAAGCAGAGAGGAACCATTAAAAGGCTGTGCCGAGAGGCATTCAGATCATATCTGGAGCTTTCTGGAGAAGCACAGGAATAATAGACAATGTCTTATCACCTTTGCCCACATACTTGCAATAGTTCATTTTCTCCATTCTTACTGACCAGTATCTGTTTTCCTATTTGGTTAAGGCTACTAGATTAATCTAGTTTAAGGCTCAAGAAAAAGATTTATTGGCCTTGTGGACTTTCATGTCAAAGCTGACATGAAAACAAAGCCAAAGTTTTGCATCTGATCTCAGACACAAATTGTGTTACAGAGAAAATTTTCTGGTAAGTATCCTATAAAGTGTATGATGAGGCAAAGTCATAGTCTAAAGTTCAATATTACCTAGGTTCAAAAGATTCCTAGAGGATTGGATATTAATTTTTAGGAAGACTTACAAGTATATTTGGTGGAAGGTTGTTTAATATTTCTGGGTCTGGAATTTCCAAGGGGAGAAAAGAGAAAAACCATTTGCTGAAAGATCAAGGAATTATCTTCCTGGAAGGCCTTTCTATTTCAGCAGATAAACAAAGCTGCACATTCAGTGTGGAAGAAGCCATCAGAAGTACTGACAGTTCTGCCTGTCCTCAGCCGTTGCCACTTACTAATGTTTCTGCATGTCTTTATCAGACCAGATGGCAGGCTGGAAACTTACTGGCTCTGTGAGATGCTGCTGTTCTCTGATTAGATTTAATTTAGGGAGGAACTGGCCAGTGTTTGAAACTAATCATTATTCATGTGTACTGTTGACATTAAAATAAAATTATATATTGCTGACCCTATATATTAAAACCACAGAGAGCTATTAATTTATTCACAAACATAAGTTGAACAACTATAACCAATGATGAACTGAGATATTTGGAATACTTTAGCTTAATTAAGCATATTAAAAAGAGAACAGCTTGGGAAGAATTCATAAGCTGTTCACATAAATATAGGAATTTGAATGATAAGAAATGGAATAATTTTGATTAACCTTAATCAGTTGACTAGCAGACACCAGTGTCTTCTCTGAGTGTACTATGTGTAGACCAGCAGGACAATATAGATTTTATGTTTATTGGTTCAGGAAGTAGTTGAAGACACGATAGGCATGCTGCCACTCATGGGGCTTTCTTTACAAGGCACGTAGAAAGGTAAAGTCAGTAGACTGCTAGATGATGAAGAACAGAGAAGAAAGTCAATGAGTGCGGTATGATTACTGAAGAGTCTTGAAGCCTGGGAAGTGAGTGAACATGAGGTGTTAGAAAGCGAGTCAGAGAATGGTGTTTGAGAAGAAGAAAGGGTCAGGAAAGGGAGGAAGGATCATAAGGCTTTCCTCAGAGGGTGAACAGGTTGTGTCAGGACCTGCGTTATCTCTGTTTGCTAGACGAGGACAGTGAGACGCTGAGAGAGTGGTGAGGGTACTTGGTCCTGGTTACGTGGTCCATAAGTGGCAGGGGTGAGGTTCCGGCCCAGGTAGTTGAGCTCCAAGGTGTGTACTTTTGACTATGCTGAAGAAGTTGCAGAATGGAGACTCAGAAAATAAAGTTGAGTACGTAGAGGAGCCAAAAACACACTTTTATATTGAAGTGGGAGGAAATGATCATCATAGAAGAAAAAAGATAAATACTTAAAAAATGTTATTTTTTATCTAAGTAGAGTGTCAAATAATATGGAGAAACTAAACTCTGTAGTCCTGAAAGCCCATGGCCGAGTGAAGGCAAATTCATTGAATGCCTGTATACCTTTTTAACATGGCAATGAATTATTTTTAACACACTTTAATTTAAGTGAAAATTAACATAGCAAAATAATCTCCTAAGCATTAATTCATACACACATTGTTCTGTGACATTAATTGAAATCTCCTAATTTCCCCTTGGGTACTCCTTTCCATTGATCTGGCTTTTCTGTTCCATCCTTCTTTGCCCCATTAGTCTCAATATAGAGCATGCTCTTCATGGCTGTTATTTATTTTATAGCCCCGTATTGAGTTTCAAGTTGGAAGATTGCCTTCGGGCAGTGGTTCTCAACCTTCTTAATGCTGGGGCCCTTTAATACAGTTCCTCATGTTGTGGGGAACCCCAACCATAAAACTTATTTTCATTGCTACTTCATAACTATAACCATAGCTGTAATTTTGCTACTGTCGTGAATTGGACAACCCCTGTGAAAGGGTCGTTAGACCCCCCAAAGGGGTCGGGACCCACAGGTTGAGAACCACTGTCTTAGGGCACTAGCCTTGCGGTGTCTTCCAATACCTTTCAGAGCAGTAAGCTGGTATTTTCTATTTTTGTTTTTGAATTTGCCCTACTTTTTAATCATTTTAATCAGGATCATCTTCCGTGCTCCTAGTCAGCGCCAACTGTGGTGGCTGGGCACCACCTGGTTCTCTGGTCGCACATTATGGCTCATGTGGGCCGTGCGTCCTTTGGACTGGACTACTAATTGCTTCCTTGAGTCTTCAGTTTTCGTCTTCTTTCTAAACTAATTGTGATTAATACACCTATCAAACCAGGCCACAGTTCAATCACATCTAGCAGAATTGTACATTTGCTGCCACGGTCATTTTCCACACAATCTTTTTCTGTATGGACCCCCTTGATAACAGCCTCCCTTTACCTAATCTGTGGCCCCCTCCCCCACAAAACTCATATCCTACTGCTGACGATATAGGTTCATCTGTCCTGGTTTTCATAACCTGAAAAATGAAAAAGACATATACTGCAGCTTCCAGAGGGTGACTGCAATGATACTGCACTCCCAAGATACCCCTGAATATGCACAGTCAGAAACCCAGCCAAACAATACAATCCCCAATGCATACGATTTTGGAGACCAGATCAGGTCCAGCGTGCATCCTAGGGGGAATCTGTTGACAAGTTTTAACTTTTTCAGGCAGGCTTCTGCCTTTGACCTTCTATACTCAACTCACCAATGCCCTCCGTTTAGTGACCACTTTCCTCCTGTCCCTCGATTCTGGATAGAGTCTTATTTCCTGCATAGTTCCACCAATGAATCTCGGGCTCCCATGTCATCCGTAGCGTCTGGCAAACCAGATTCTTGGGCTTTAGGCTCTGATACTGAGCCCTCCCTTCAATTTGGATTATATGCTTCACAATCCTTTGGTGACTGGTGATGGTGTGCTTCTTCCATGTGGACTTGGTTGACATCTCACTTAGATCGCTGCTTGTTTGGAGACAAGATTTAAGACCCCAGATGCTATTTTATCTGATTGGTGGCACCATCTAATTTCTTTACCACATTTTGCGATAGCACCCATCTCCTCCATGTTCCTTTCCTGGAGACGAGTATTGGAGTATTGAGCATGGCCATGATGTACGAACTAATTATTTTTAAGTTGGAACTGGGATTTAGTGTATGCCCAAACCAGTCCTGGATGTATGTTTGTTTGACGTGGTCTTTCAATTTATTCTTACTTTGGAATTAACCCAAATATCATACCACTTAATCTCATCAAGCAGAATTTTACCATTGCTTCCATAATCAGTTCCCAAACATTGGATTTCTCCTGGGTACTCTGACATTATCTCCCTTTTATTGCTATCCCCCTCCCCCACTTTCCTGGGTTTCATTTACCAAAAAAAGGAAAAACTTATTTCACTTCTTCTGAAGGCTAATTCCCTACTCCATAGCACCTGAGGTATGCCCTGCTGTGAACAAACAAAAACCAAATATAGCAGAACGATCATCACATATTTGCCAGAACAATATTTGATCTTAGCACAATCTATGAGGCATTGATGTAGCAAGACCTTATTTGTCTACCTGCCAACAATTCTCCAAAATTGATACAACTGTTTTCTGCTTCCTTGGACACATGTATTTTCCGGTTTAAGTCCACAAGTTCTAGGTGCGTCTGAGGTGGGATTCCTGCAAGGGATCTCTTTGATTCTGCCTCTGGGGCATGCCGTACGACGTAAAGGTCCAGGATTCAGTGTCCCAAGGCCCCGTGACACCCAGCCTGAGTCCCCAGGATACAGCCAGCAGCCTGCGTCAGGGTGACCCATCTGGTGCTCCAGGCTTCTGTGATGGCCAGTCTCAAGCTTTGCAGACTCCAGTAGCTTCTCTTCAAATGAGGATGTAGAAAATTATCTTTATGAGGTATGTTATGCCAATTAACCCCGATGTCCCTCGAGACGACGGTCCTTAACATTCAAACCCAATAGCTCAGTCCTCTGAGGTGTTTGGATAGGTCTAAGACGTTTCCCCAAAAGTGCCCCTATTTGTATACATACGCCCAATTTCCCTAATGATATCTACACGTGCATGCATGTGTACTCTCAGATGCCCTCCCACACTTAGCTAGTATACATGTTAAGAAGGTAACCACTCACAGATGTTTGGTCAATATTACTGTTCTTCCAGAATTGTATATGTTACAGCATTTACATACCCAAGCCAAATTAACTGCCACAGAGCACCCTATTGGACAGGATCGAATTGCCCCATAGAAAGCCTACGGCTGACCTTGGGGCAGCAGCCCGACTTGTACCCATGAAGCCCCTAGAGCCCCATAGCATTTACCACCGTTGTCCTTTCTGCTTACGATGTTCTCAGTGTCTCCCTTTGCCTTGGTCACATTGCGCCGACTTCCTCCATGTTGTATATTGCTTTTTCTTCACCAGAATCATCCTGTTTGCTGTCTAGTAAGTGATTCCCCTTCTTTCCTTGGTAATGATCAAATGATGTTTCTAAATCTGTTCTGGACATTTTATCATGGCAGTCTCATACAATATTTGTACTTTGGAGTTTGACTTATTTCACTCACATTATCTCTTCAAGATTCACCCGTGTTTAGTGGATTCGTCATTATCATTGCAGAATATTCCGTTGTATGTATGTGCCACTGCTTATTTATGTTTCGTCCTCGGTGGGCTCTTTTGTTGTTTCCATCTTTGGTTATTGTGACTGATGCTGCAGGGAACATGGATGTGCTTTTGTCTATTGATGTAATGCCTCTTATTTAGGATCTACATCTAGGAGTTAGATTGCTAACTCTTATGGCATTTCTCGTCCTGGCTTTCGGAGAAGTGTGGATTCCCTTTTTCACAGTGGGTGTGCTGATTTGTGCCCCGTCATACTGACAGTGTCTGAAAGTCCCCGTCTCCCCAAACCGCTCCAGCATTTGTTGTTCTGTGTTGCTGTTTTTGTTATTGTTCTCCTTTTTTATCAGTGCTATTCTGACTGGAGTGAGATGATATGTCATTGTAGTTTCAATCTGCATCTTCCTTCTGGCCAGTGATCCTGAGCATCTTCTGATGTTTGCTAGCCACCTGGATGTCTTGTTTGGTGACATGTCTTGTTCACTTTAAAATGGGTTGTCTTTTTGCTTCTTTTGGATTGAAGTGTTCTATTGAAAACATTAGCGATCAGACCATTTTTTCAGATACGTTATTGCCAAAAAAATAGTACCCGACCTTAGATTCTCTTTTTATTCTTTTGGGGAAAGTTATTGATGAGCATAAATATTTAATCTTTAGGAGGTTAAAGTTTTCTAGTTTATAGTCTGGTGTTTGTGCATTTTTATTTATGTATGATAGTGTGTAGGTATTACATTTAGGTCTTTGCTCTGTCTTGAGTTTTGGTTTTCTGTGTGATATGAGATACGGGTCCTGTTTCATTATTCTGAAAATAGAAACCCAGCTTTGCCAGTACCATTTAATGAAGAGATGACCTCTTCCCCACTGAATGTAGTTCAGCCTTTGCCAAACATCAGCTGTTCATAGGTGGTTGTGTTTACTTCTGACGTCTCCAGTTTGTTCCATTAGTCTTCTAAAAAAATCACAAGAACACACTGTCACTGCTGTTTACTGTCACGTTGGCTTCAGCTCATGATGCCCCACAGTTCCAGGAAACACTGTGTTAAAGAGGCAGAGACTTCTTAAAAAATGGTCTAACAAGGAAGAATTATTCTGGCACAAGAACTTCGAGGGAAAATTTTCAGTTTCACTTCCTCCTTGAAGCCTTGTGATTTTTCCCATTTTGATTCTTCTCTTTTTATTCATAATTTTTCTCTTCAGGAATGATTCTCATTGGATAGTTATCCCGGTTTATTCATTTTGTAGTTTGAAGATATGCGCTGTTACATGCGATAATATTCCCAGTCCCAGAAATGGTATACAAACTAGCTACTACTCACCGCATGGTCCCTAGCCCAGTGCCATGCCCTCGCTGTCTCTCAGGAGGCATCCAGAGCGCTTAGGAATGGGGCCAGGTACGATTTGAAGGGAAGTCATGTGGACGTGATGAGTGCCTTGATTTCGGTGACAAAGGGGTAAAAAGGGAATCAAAGAGAACTTACAGATTTTAGACCATTTTTCCTGAGAGGATGGCAAATTATTACTGTCCCTGCACTTTAGGTTTATTTTTTTTCCCTTTTGCTTCCCCTGCCTCCCTTATCTCATACTTTTTCTTACTACTCTTGTCTGTGAAGCCTCAGGTAGAGGGCCGGTCAGAATGCAATACTCCTTTCTCTCTCTCTCCACTTCCAATTTAACACAGCGCAATCCTGTCATGCCAGTGAAAGAAAATGAAGAAGTATGGCAGGTTTTCTTTAATATGGAAAACTTATAATATGTGTCTCTGATCAAATGTAAATCTTTCAAATGCCAAGTCAGGCTGAAAGTTAGGTTATTTCCACACATGCCTAGAATTAATGCCGAAGTCTCTCACAGAATTTCATATATGTATATAATATATATATACACATACGCGCGCAAACACACACTAACTGTTCAAAATCAGATTATTTTTCCAGAGTGAGTTTTATTTACATATTTATTCAGTAGTTCATTAGACAATGAAAAATTCTACCAGAAAGGCCTTTATATGAACATAGGAGAAGTGTGTGGTGGAGACAAAGAAACAGAAGATGCAATGTCCAGGCTCAGTATGTGGCTCTGAAAGAGTCCTCTGTAAAAGAATCAACTGAGCATACAGTGAGTCTGTTCAGTGCTGTGGGGTTTCTGGGGGCCATGGAGGTTCCAGTGTAGATTGGTGAGAGGCTCGTGGAAATAGCGTTGGCTTTTGGCACAGTGGGGTTGGACTTCAGATTCTACCATGAACCAGCATTGGGTCTCAGACACCAGAAACTCACTCACTGCCATTGAGTATATTTTGACTCAGAGTGGTACTAGAGGACAAAGTAGGACTGCCCGTGTCAGTTTCTGAGACTGTAAATCTTTAGCGAGTTGAAAGCCTCATCTTTCTCTCTTGGAACAGCTGATAGTTTTGAATGACTGACCTTGTGATTTGCAGCCCCAAACCAGGACTAGAACCTTAGTCTTCTCTTACGAAGATGAGGATAACAATAAGTACTCTGTAATGCAGCTGAGAGGCTTAAAGAGAGACCAAGGAAGCGAAGCACCCATCCAAGTGCCTGATATGTAAGGGCTCTTTCTCAATGTGTAGCAACTATACAGACCAGAGTGCGTGTGTGTCTTGTGAGTGAACAGGGTAGAGCTGTGCATGGAATAGGGGAGAAAGTGCACAGGAGGCTCAAATGGGGAGCTTTGTGGGAGCAGGTTTAAAGATGGAGTTTGCAAAAGGGAAGGAGGCATAGATTGAGAGGACAATATACCCAGCATAATGCATCTGTGGATAATGCTGTAAAAATGCATAGTGCTTATTATTCCTATGATAATCAACCTCGTTATTGGAGCAAATGAGCTAAGTTCTGTCATATGTTGGATGATCAGATCTTCTTAGGTTCAAGGCACTTTGTTCTCAGTAATATACTAGAGACGAAGTATTTAAAGAGATGGAGATTTGTAAGAAGTTGAATTAGCAAATGTTGTGTGATACATGCATGTATATCTGTTTTTTAATAGCAGCAGCAGTAAAGGAACAGAAAGGAGAGAAAGAGGAGAATCGTCGTAAAGGCTGCTTATATAGAGTCAGACACCTCAAGGGGTTTGATTTTTGATTTGAAGGTTTAGGGGTCACGATTTCATAGGACATTCAATTAATTGGCTTATCATTGGTTCTGGTACTTCTGTTTTGTCCCTGATTTGTCACAGGGTGCTAAACAGCTTGCAAGCAGGCATCTAAGTGACAATAACTGGTTTCGACGTACCTACCATGGGAACTCTGATGCTGGAGTGGGCTAAGAATTGGGCTGATAATCACAGCGTGGGGCTCACAGCCACTAGTGACTTCAAGACAGGAAAAGTAGGCTTTCTTCCCATCCCAAAGGCTTACAGCCTCGGAGGCCCACAGGGACTACTCTGTTCTGCAGTATAGACTCGCTATGGGTTGGAATTGACTTGGTGGCCATGGGGTTCATGAAGAACAACAGAGGAAGAAGGAGAGTCAGGATTAGGAGGAAGAAATGGAATGCGCCCTGGGATAACATTTCAACTTTACATGAAAAGAATTGTTTCCGAATCCTTCTTCAGTCCAGGCCTCAGTGTAGCTTAATTAATGTGGAATAACTGCCGCGAGCACTTCACTCTGTCAGCGAACTATGTAGACAGGTCCAGTAGCTCATCACACCTTGAGATGTGGCATGGGAAGCTTCGGGAACAGTGAAAGGCAGGCTGAACGTGGTTGTGCAACCTGAAGAATATAGTCAGTGTCACTGAATTGTAATTTTTAACTGTGGAAGTGGCATGTAAGGATACGTAAAAAAGTAATGCTACAAAATCATAGAAACCTCTATTAAACCTTTACAAAATGCGAAGCTATTGCTTCCTGACATATCTTCTGTCTACATCTATACTTCCAAAGGCAGTGTTTGTACCTATCTCGCCTGCCCTGAGGAAGGGGCATTCCTTTGCCCTCTTGGATTTAGACCATGTCAATGATAATTTTGGCATCCGCAAGGGATACAAATTGGGTTTCTTTCAAATGTTCTGTGAGTTTTCAGGACAAAGGGAAGTGTGAGGCCCAGGACCGAGGTTGTGGGGTGAATGGGCTAGGATTTCCCGAATAGCTGCTCTTAGGACCGAGCAGGTGTATTTTGATGGGAAAATTCTTGGCACAACTTTCCTGGCCCTTTCTCACCTATACGGTTTTCATTTTTCTCCCCCCCCCCCAGTAAACTCTAATTAATTGTGCATTTTTCTTTGAGAAAACCTATGAAGATTATCCCACTGGGATCCTTACAAACAGTGGCTGTAACTTTCGGAGCTGGCTTTGTTGTCTGGAGTTTAATTGGCCCGGCAGATCCTGTGGGGCGCCGCTGTCTTGCAGTGCCCCACCTTCTATTCCCTTTCCTTTATGAAGGCGCCCTGATCAGACCAGCACAAGGACATTGCTGACAGGGTTTGTCCGTACCCATCCACGGATCCAAGGACATGCTTACATACATTTTGTTTGGAATAAACCCATGCGCAAATGAACGGAAACGGTAGTATCAATACTTTTTGACTTACAGTTAGCTGTTTTACCGTGTTTATTTTCAACAACAAAAATAAAGCAGGTAAATGATTGCATTAGTCATGCACAGGTGCCTGTGACAAGTAGCCGTATGTAAAGCAGAGTGATATCCTGCTAGTTGTCCGGCTGTCCTGAAAGAAGGGGTGGGGGTGGGGGGCTGTACAGCAAGTTCGAAAGCTGGAAAAGAGATTGTCTGCACTGTTGGGGCTGTACAAAAATAAATCATTTATTCACCAAATAATGGCTAATACTTATGTTTCATTAATCAAATAATACCTAGTGTTTGCTTTATTGATTATTATGCATCAGTTATCTCATTTCATCTTCATAACAATTAGGAAGAAATTTCTGTCACATTATTTTACAATATTTTATGGAGGAGGGCACAGAAGCTCCGGGAGATTGGAGTGATGTTCCCATTGCCATGTGACTCTAACTTGTGGGGCTGAGACTCCAGCTGGGATGGTCTGCAGAGTCCCTTCTGCTCCTTCTGCCCTCCCCCACGGGTTGCGGTAGGAGGTCTGCAAGGCAGGCGCAGCGGGAAGCAGGGCAAGCCCTTTCTGTCTGTCTGCATGGAGTTAATTCCGAGGCAGAGATGAAATTCTCTGAGCATTCTAACTCCAGCTGTCGAGGGGAGGGACCCTTAAGCACTCTTTGGAACACAGTTTCTCCATCTCAGGACCATGCTCATGTTGACCTGACTGATTCTGTGGTTGCTGTTGTGATGGCCTGTCCGGCGCGTTACCGGCTGTGGATCAGCATTTCCTTGCCCACTAGATGCCAGCAGCGCCAGCAGCTGTGATAATCAGCAGTGTATTCAGAGATGGCCAGATGTGCCGGGAGGACCCTCCCGAGTCTAGAAAAATGCGTTGGCTCTTGGTGAATTTAAATTGCAAAAGTGTGGAGGTGTGCGGCCAGCCTATATTCGGAGGTGACAGAGGGCTTGGCGAGACTCACCTTACTCCTTGGTAATCTTCTTTGTCTGCAGAAAAACTTGAACTCAAATGGCGCTGCAGGCAGGACATCTGGACTACAGCGCGAGAGACTTAAGGGCTTGGCGTAACCAATTGAGTGATTAAAAGGGAAAGGTTTTCAGATTTTCATTGGATAGTTATTTTAAATGAAGAGAAAATACAAGTAAAAGGAAGTGAGAAGTAAACATTTTATGAGCGAAACCCGTGAGAGTTGGGACTCAACACTACTGCTTTGCTTTTTCCAAGTCTCACAAGTATTTTCCTTTTACAGGGAAAAATCTTAGGACCTTTCTGTCACTTGTTTGAGCGGAAGGAGCCCTGGTACTGTAGTTGTTATGCATTGGGCCACTAATCGCAAGGTCAGCAGCTTGAAACCACCAGTTGCTCTGTGGCAGAAAGACAGGGCTTTCTACTCCTGTAAAAAATTACAGTCTCAGAAACTCAGCTAACTGCAAGGTCAGCAGTTTGAAACCAGTTGCTGGGGAGGAAAGAGTTAGTCTCAGCCTTGGAAACTCACAGGGGCAGCTCTGCCCTCTCCTGTAGGGTTGCTAAGAGTCAGCATCGACTGCACGCCTGTAAGCTTTTCTTTTGTCTTATTTTAATGGAAAAGATTTGAGTTTCCCTTTTCTGACAGGCTTCTACCGTACACGAATCTGGCTTTTGTCATTTTCAGAGTACCCTGGTTTGCTTCTGGGGGTTGCTGGTGTATTTTGGAATAGTCTGAACTTGCATTTAACAATGTTTTTAATGCATGATTGATTAGCCTTCGGTCCTCCTTATGTTTTAGTAGCCCTACAGTGGTGGTCATATATATATATATATATATCAGAATAAACTGAGGACATTTTTCTCTCAAATTCATACGTATAGATGCAGCTCCAAACCTGCTGCGTTGGAGTCTTTAGATGCAGGAGAGCATATGCTTTGACAGCATACAAGGGGGCTCCAGAACTTCATGGGAAATGTAATGAAAATAACGTAATTTTATTTTTGGAACAAAACTAAAAAGAAAAGTATGACCAGGCTTACTAGTCAGATAGCGACTGATGGAACGTATGAGCCGATGACCCTTGGTAACCCTCAGGTGTGGACATGAATTCACTCTCACGCTTAATGTTGAGCTAGAACCATAGGGGGAGCAGTCACACTAGAGAGGGAGAAGACCCGACACTCAGGGCTCAGGGGCAGTGTGTGCGAAGAACATGGCTCAGCGGGTGAGAGAAGCAGGACACAGGGAAGTCTGGAGGAAGCGGGAGAAGCAGGATGCATTGTGAGGTTTGCAGCATGGTTTGTGGAGTAGAGGACTGATCTGCCCAGTAACCTTCTACTCAATTCACTAAGAAGGTTCAAAAGATAACAGAAGTTTTAGGACTGAACTTTTTGAAGCTTCCTTTGAGTTAGAAAGCTCTGAAGCACACTCTGATTGAGAGGCATCGACAGTCTTTTTTCCCTGCCTCTTGGTCTGCAGTGACCTATTGTGACCAAAGGACTATCCCCCAATTCACAAAGAGCAGTTCTGTTTAATTCTTATTGTCTAGAACTTCTCTGTCATATCGAAGTTCAAGGGATGTTGGGAAATGTAAATTGTAGTTAGGAAGGTCACATGTCCAGCTAAAAATGAGGGGTTCTACGGCTCAGTAACAAAAGAGAACAGACATTGATGGACTGTTAGCAGTCCTTAGCACATTCAATTATTATAATAGGGGGTAATTTATTGAGCACTGAACGGGTGCCAGGAAGAGGCAAAGCCACTACATGATGTCCCTGCTTTGAGCATCCTTGTTTTATAGATGAGGAAATGGAATCTTCAAGGCCTGAACAACTTGTTTATGGGGACATAGTTGCTGAATATTGTGCTGAAATGCTAA
Organism: Tenrec ecaudatus; assembly: GCF_050624435.1. NCBI lineage: Eukaryota > Metazoa > Chordata > Mammalia > Afrosoricida > Tenrecidae > Tenrec > Tenrec ecaudatus. The sequence continues at coordinate 82,789 of NW_027459259.1, forward strand.
AACAGTTTCTCTCTATTCTATCGGCATTTGCGACGAGGCTATTGAATTCTATCACTTACCTCAGTTGCCCAGGACAATTTAGTTACAGTGTTTAGAGTCTTTAGATTTATATGTAAAGCAAATTTGGCCTCTGTTGGTAACAGGAGTATCAATAAGCCTTTATGTTTAAGATTTTATTAGAACCATAGTACTATTTATTTTGAATTTACTATCTTTTATTTTTAGAGAAAAAACTAAGATGCTTTATTGTAATTTGGCTTCCAGTTTACAGAGAAATTTGGATTTTCCTTCCATAGTTCATATACCTTTTGGTGCATGACATTGACTGCAATGTGTACAGTGTAACAACACCCTTTCCACACCCTTCTTAGGTTTACTCTTTCCATTTGTCCTTCTTTACTATCCCTTTCTGTCTACTGAGCTTTACGCTGGTAAACATGCTACCTGTGCTCAGGGAAACATTCATGCCAAGACACATGGAGATCTCCCAGAGATGCCATGTCTACAGATATTGAAGGGAGGTAAGAACTTCATCCTAGGGCTGACACCCTGAATTTGGACTTTTAGTTTCTAAACTAGGAGAGAATACATTCTCGTTTCCTCGAACCAGTCAGTCATAGTATTTCTGTTAAAGCAAAACTAGACAACTAAATCTAATGTCTTAATTTAATGTTTTTCAGGAAGAATGAGGAGGATTTTGACACTCCCATGTTTATGTATTTTCTGAGACTACATTGAATGACAGTACTCATTCATTTTTCTATCTGTTTTTGATTTCGTGTCAGAAAGTCATCATGGACTAAGAATAGTACCTGTATAAGTCACAGGATAGTAACCCTTTCTTAGAAATCTGCATAATACTACCATTTTAAAATCAGTGATTTTACAGGGCAGAAACCATGTAAGATAAAATTCTAGTACTAAACTGTAAAGCTGACTTTTGCCCTAGTTTCTTATTTATTTTAGATTTACATTTCAGCTGTTGTAGACATGAACGCAAGCGTTCTTCTCTGTGTTTTTGTCAGTCATTTATTCATCACACAATCATGCTCACTTGACAAATACCCACTTTTGAATCTTAGCACGTGCCAGCCACTTCTCCTGGCACTGGGGACACAGCGGTGAAATAAACAGATAAAACTTCACAGACCTTACATGTCTTCTGGTCGAGGAAGATTGACAAAACAGAAAATACATGGTAAGTTCAATGGTGATGTGTGCTGAGAAGAAAAACAATGCCATTTAAAATAGGGTGGTTATCACAATGAACTGTGAATGAACGCTTGAACAAAGGTTTCATGAACTGCAGGTGTGAGCCTTCGGATAGCTGAGGCGAGAGGATTCCAGGCAGAGGGACAGCATATGCACAGGGCTCAGACAGAACGCTGCCTGGAGTTCTTCAGGTGCTACAAGAAAGCATTGACGCAAAGGAAAGGATGATTTGGGGGATTGCATGTGCTGTTGAGAGGCCCTTGTAGGTTTACTGCAAGGACTTCCTATTCAGCCTGCAGGAGATGGGAATTCTCAGGCTTTTAGAAAAACAAAGGAGGGACCCACCAGGTTTACATTTGAAAGGGCCTCTCTATGAGGACTTTGAAAAGTTCAAGGACAAATTGAGTTGAAAAGTAATAAAAAATTTCCATGAGCTTTTTGGAACCCCTCCTATAGGGGGGCAAAACATAGAAGCTGAGTGGTCTTCTAAGTGATTTTTGCAGCCTCTGATAGCAGAACTTAGACAGGCGGCGGAATTTAAAACTTGTCTATATAAGATATTGCGTGTGGTTTGTAAGAAAATTTGAGAATGCAAGGTTCTAAGGTTTGTTTTGTACTTAAAAGATATTTAGAAATGACAAAATAACGATGTATAAATTACCAAGGGCACATGAGGGAGGGGGGAGAGGGGTGGGAGGGGAAAAAAAAAAGAGGACCTGATGCAAAGGGCTTAAGTGGAGAGCAAATGCTTTGAGAATGATTGGGGCAGGGAATGTATGGATGTGCTTTATACAATTGATGTATGTATACGTATGGATTGTGATAAAAGTTGTATGAGTCCCTAATAAAATGTAAAAAAAGAAAAGAGGAGAAAAAAATGACCAGGGCAAAGAATGTACAGATGTGCTTTATACAATTGATGTATGTATATGTATGGACTGTGATAAGAGTTGTATGAGCCCCTAATAAATTGTTTAAAAAAAAGATATTTAGAATGTGGGGATACATAGGAAACAGCTGAGCTAGTTGTTCATTGTCAGAGAGCACAGGTCTAAACAAGCTCAACTGAATTAACATTGGGATCATTTAGTCTGTAAGTGGACAGTACTAAATTACTCTGCTCAACACAGTAATTAATTGAACAGTTGAGAATTAATTTTACAGATTGCATATTGTATGCACACCCACAACAGAGTATTTATTAATAAAATCAGATTCTTTATCGCCTACATAGTCATTTTGTCATGCTTTCAATTCTATATGGTGTCGACTCTGAGATTTAACAATAACTATCTGAAGGTATTAACAGAATCAAGGCTGATTCTACTAATTCTGTTTTTTGCTTTCGTTCCTGAAGATCTTCATCACTGTGGAGAGAAAGCTGGTTAAGAATATGGTTAGGCTCTCGGAGCAGGGCAATTCCCACTCCCCCTTCTAGTACTGGCTGCAATACGCTGACGGTCATTTTCCTCCATGCACATGCCAGTGAATGGAAGGACAGATTGCGCGTGGTCCAGCATTTGTCAATGATTTCTTCAGACAATTGGTATCTGAGAAAGATCATGTCATCAGTAAACTGACAAACTACTTGTTTAGATTAGTGGCTGTGTATGGCATACAGGATGATTTTAAAGCTTGACATTTTCTGGAACTGATTCTGCTATAATTACATATTAGCCGTGTTACTTAACTATGTTAAATAAATAATTTCATTTCATCTAACACATTTTTATGCATGTCAGGTAAAATAAGATTACATATCTAAAATGCCTGGAATAGAGAAGCTGCTTTGTCTTCAGTTCTTTGCTATCACTGGGGTGTATTGTCAAAAAGCAGCAGCCACTGTCCAGGTTATCTTAGTAGCTGTTGCAGTTTTTTAATCAAGTAATTATTTTTAAAAGATTTTTAAAAACATTTTATTAGGGGCTCGTACAACTGTTATCACAATCCATTCATACATCCATTGTATCAAGCACATTTGTACATTTGTTGCCCTCATCATTCTCAAACATTTGCTTTCTACTTGAGCCCTTGGTATCAGCTCCTCTTTTGTTCCCTCTTCCTGCTCCCTCCTCCCTCATGAACCCTTGATAATTTATAATTTTTATTATTTTTTCATATCTTACACTGTCCAACATCTCCCTTCACCCACTTTTCTATTTTCCATCCCCCCGGGAGGAGGTTATATGTAGATACTTGTGGTTCCACCTTTCTACTCCACCCTCATCTGTCCTGGATTCCCTGTGTTTCCAGTTCCTATCTGTACCAGTGTACAGTGTACAAATCTGGTCTAGCCGGATTTGTAAGGTAGAATTGGGATCATGATAGTCGGGTAGGGGGAGGGGAGGGAGGAAGCATTTAGAAAGTAGAGGAAAGTTGTGTGTTTCATTGTTGCTACACTGTACCCTGACTGGCTCATCTCCTTCCAACGACCCTTCTGTAAGGGGATGTCCAGTTGCTTACAGATGTGTCTTGGGCCCCCAATCTGTACTTCCTCTCATTCACAATAATTTTATTTTTTTTCTTTGATGGCTGATATCTGATTCTTTCAACACCTGTTGATCACACAGGCTGATGTGCTTCTTTCATGTGGCCTTTGTTGCCTCTGAGTTAGATGGCCGCTGTTTACCTTCAAATTAAGACCCCACATGCTGTATCTTTTGATAGCGGGCATCATCAGCTTTCTTTACCACTTTTGCACCCTTTTGTCTTCAGCAATCATATCAGGAAGGTAAACACACAATGATATGATTTTTTGTTCTTTGGTGCCTGATAACGTGATCCCTTCCGCACCTTGTGATCACACAGGCTGGTGTGCTTCTTCCATGTGGGCTTTGTTGTTTCTGAGCTAGATGGCTGCTTGTTTACCTTCTAGTCTTTAAGACCCAAGACCAGACATCCCCAAACTACGGCCCGTGGGGTCACATGTGGTCCACTGAGGACATTTATCCGGCCCACTGGGTGTTTTTGACCGCCCCCCCCTCTTTTTTACTTCAAAATAAGATATGTGCAGTATGCATAGGAATATGTTCATAGTTTTTTTTAGACTATAGTCTGGCCCTCCAACGGGTCTGAGGGACAGTGAACTGGCCCTCTGTTTTAAAAGTTTGAGGACCCCTGCCTAGATCCTATATCTTTTGATAGCCGGGCACCATCAGCTTTCTTCACCACATTTGCTTATGCACCTACTTTGTCTGCTGTGATTGTGTTGGGAAGGTGAGGATCATGGAATGTCAGTTTAATAGAGCAAGTATTCTTGTATTGAGGGAGTAGATCAAGTAATTTTTAATGTTATGTCTCATTTTTTAAAATAGAAGTGATGCATAAAATATTCACTAAAATATTTCTGAATTTTTACCTAAAAACTTCATCTACAAGGACTAAGTGATACCATCTTCTTTGAATTCTGGTAACACAAAACATTTCTCTAATTTCATATTAATCCCTTTCTGACTTTGTTATGGAGAAACTCACCTCTCAGTTTAGTGTCTAGCCACATAGTTCATGTTCTCACCCCTTTTGATCAGTGTAATTCACTTCTTTGCAATTCATTCTTTCTTTGTTTTCTTAATCAGCTTATTTTTAAATCAATCTTATGGAGAAATTTATGTATGATAAACTATCTTTGTAATATACCATTTTTATAATCATTTTCAATTTATAGCAAAATGATGAAGTACAAAGGGCTCCCATGTACCCTTTCTGTCTCTTGGACACAGTTTTTCCTTTCATTAATACTTGCATTGTGCATTAGAATTGCTACCACTGGAGAACCAATACAGCAGCATTATTATTAAGTATAGTACCTCATTTACATAAGGCTCCTACTCTGTGCTGTGTAGTTCTATGGATTTTGACAAATGCACAGTGTCATATGACTGCCAGCAAAATCACCTGCAGAATAGTCTCACTGCCCTAACACTCCTTTTGCCTATTTCCTTTCTTCTTCCCCTTGAGTCCCTAGAAACCACTATTTTTTTTAAAACTGGTTCTAGAGACTAGACTTCTCTAGGGTGTCATAGAGTTGGAATCATACAGTTCATATGCATTTTAGGTCCACCCATATATTTCCATAGCTTGCTAGATCATTTCTTTGTATTGCTGAATAATATTCCGTCTCGTGGCTGGACTGGAGTTTTTGTGTAGCACAAAGAGTTAAATCCTAAACTCTTAACTGGAAGAGTTGTTTCTGGAACTTACCCAACAGCCCCTCCAAAGAAGGGTAACAGGCGTGAAAACCCTCAGAAGGGGTTGAGCTCTGAGTTGCCACATGTTGAAATTGACTTTATGTTCCATAGTTCATCCAGTCACCAACTACAAGGCATGTTGTTAGGTTCTTGCGTGCCATTGACTCAGCCCCAATGTAGCAAGCCTATGTACACGAGAGTGAAATGCTGCCCCACTCTGCATCCTTCTCACAACTGCTGCTGTTTGAGGCAGGTGCTGTAGCCCCTGCCCCTTTCCTGTCATTGCATCTGCAGCCCTCAACTTCCCCTGCAGTGTCATGTCCTTCTCTTGGGACTGCTGTGCCTGCACAGCCTGTGCGAAGTATGGGAGACAGCTCACAGTCCTCTCCTCCAAGGATCAGTCACGTTGTACTTCCGCTAAGACCTTTTTTTTTCTCAATTTTTTGGCAGTCCAGAAGCTATTCAGTATTCTTCACCAACACCATAATCATAGATATCATTTCTCAGTTTTCCTTATTTACTGTCCAACATTTCCTTTCACATGATATCATTGAAAATACTGGGTCAGAGGTCCCCCCCAGCACCACCCCCAGCCCATTTGTCCAATAAAGTACATTATAATGCTTCTTGGAAGCTAGGGGTTAAGACCTGATCTCTCATGCTTTGGACGTATAATCAGGGGAAACCAGCCCTGGAGAAGGGTGTCATACTTGGTGAAGTTAGTTGAAAAGAGGAAGATCTTTAGCAAGATGGATTTGCTCAAGTCAACCAGTGTGGTGATGTGAAGGACCGGGCAGTGGGGCCTTCTCTTGTAAATAAGGTGGCTGTGATTTGGAACTCACATGGGGGCACTTACCAACACCCTGCACCCATTAAGGGCGAACTATTCAGTGATGCAGTGAGCCTCAAAAGAAGATCGAAGGAACACATGGCATCACCGGACCGAAGGAATTAGTTGACCTATTTCAAGAGACAGCGTGTGACCAAGAATCGGTGGTATTACTGGGAGAAATGCAAGCTGCAGTGAAGGCACTGTGACAAACAAGGCTCTGGGAATTGAGGAAGTACCAATTGAAATGTGTCAACTAGCGGATACTATGCTGAAGCACTTACGACTCTGTGCCAAGTAATTTGGAACGCAAAGAGATACATGTCAGTGCCATTCCAAAGAATGGTGAATCCAAGGAACACAGCAAATATTGAACAATATCATTAATATTCCATGCAGGTGAGATTTTGCTGAAGATCATTTTACACTGACAGGGCGCTGCTAGAATTTCTAGCTGGACTCAGAAGAGGATGTGGTTGTAGACTCTGAGGTATCATTGCTAGTGTCAGGTGGGTATTTACAGAAAGCAGAAATCACCAGAACGATGATTATTTGTGTTTTATTAAATATGCAAAGGCATTAAACCATGATTCATTAGAATCGTAATAAATAATGTATGTGATTTAGAAACATGGGCTTTCTTGTACTCTCCGTTTTAGTCAAGCCAAGGTTGTATGTAGACATAAAGGTGGTCATTTGAACGCACAGGGTCCTGCGTGGTTTCAGATCCAGGAAAGGGTGTGTCAGGGTTGTGTCCTTTCTTCGTGCTTATCCAGTCTTCGCGTTGTGCAAAGAAGCTGAGCAGCTGGAGTTTATGAAGACAACTGTGGCCTCAAGATGGTAGGAAGAGCCAGTCACACCTGTGGGATTCAGGTGACACAGGCTCACTTGCTGACAGCAAGTGGGTGATATGTCCCTGAAGGGCTTTGTAACAATCCAGACATGCTGGAGTATGGGCTCTGTAAGTAAGTTTTTAATTGCGAGGATGGTGCTGAGTAATTTTTTTAAAAGCCAGTGGCAGGCCAAATCAATCTGGGAAGCTATGGGCTAGACTCCTCTTCAACAAGGATTACACCTCAATGTTAAGAAAACAAAACCCCAAAGTTTCTAAGGACCCTTTTCTGCATGGCTCTCGTATGAAGGCGAGGGAAGAGACTGAGAATTCCCTGTAACTGTGAGCAGGATTCCCTGGAATGCCATCCTGCTGCATTTAAAATGAGCCCTCTGAAAGGCAGGAGGAAGGATGGAGCTGAGCCTATTGTTTGGATGTGAGATCCCTGTGCAGCGAATCTCCTGGATTCAGGACACAACAGTGTTTTGTTCTGTTGTCCTGTGTATCAGGTCTGACCCACGACACCCAACAACAATTGACATTTGATACTGAGCGTTTTCCTTATGCCCTGTGTCCCTTTCCGGTGAAGTGCCTTCTCAGATATTTTAACCCATTTTGTAATTGGGCCGTTTGAGTTCTTATTGTTGAATTTTAGTAATTCTTGTGTATTTTGGATATAAATCCTTTATCAGGTGTACATCTTATAGATTTTCCCATTTTCTTCTCGAACTTTTATAATTTTACATTTTGCAATTTGGTCAGTGCTCTGTTTTAAAGTAGTTTTTTGAAGGATGTAAGGCTAGTGTTCAGATATTTGGGGCATGCTGTTGTTTTGTTAATCCAGTGCATTTATTATACAGCCCGTCATTTCTTTATTGGATTGTCTTTGCACACTTTTGAAAGATCAATAGACTAGATTTGTGTTGGTCTATTTAAATGCTATTTTACTGATCTATTTGTCTACTGTTTTACATAAACCATACTGCCTTGATTATTTTTCTTTCAAGATAGAAGCATTGCTTAAAGTCAGCTATTAACTGACTGTAAAAGAGGTGACCTTATTCTAGTTCATGTGCAATACGCTCCAGTATCCTTTTAAAAATGGATAAAATGCGTACATTGGTTGGAGTAGCATGTATGCCTATCACATATGGGATATGCTGTTTACACAAATATTCTGTGGTGAATTGTGCCACGGGGGCTCTATTACCATTAAGAGTCAGAAAACTTGAGTTCAAATCTCATATCTAAATTCAAAGCCAGTGGGAAAGCTGTCCATTCAGTGCTATTTGCTTACGTCAGCTGTGTTGTAGGTTAAATTAACTTACCTGAAAGTAGTTGAGTGACAATGGAATGATATACTATATATGCTTGTGGTATATACAAATAATAACACAATTTTTAGTGTTAATTGTGTGTCCGATTACACAGGAATTCTGTAAAGTAATGAATATGAACATGTTATAGGCTAGGCAAGGCTATAAATGTAGAGCAGTGTTGAGATTAAAAATAGTCTGTAGATTTTTATTATGATCATGTGGTCCCTGGGTTTTCCAAATGATCGAGAGCTCAGTTGTTTACAGAAAGGTTGGAGGTTTGTGTCTACCTAGAAGCTCCTCGAAAGAGAGACCAGACAATTCACTTCTGGAAAAAATCAGCCAATGGACATTCATTAGAGAACAGCTCTACTGACAAACATGGGCTCAGCATGAGTCATAACTGACTTCAAGGCAACTGATAGCATGGTGGGTTAGGAGTTGGGCTGCTAAATGCAAGATCAGTGGTATGAAACCACCAGCTGCTCCTTGGGAGAAAGATGAGGCTTTCTACTACTGTGAAGAGTTACAGGTTAGGAAACCACAGGGGGCAGGTTCGACCCTGTCTTCTGGAATCATTATGAGTCAGAATTGACTCGATGGCAGTGAACCAATATTGATTATGTATTTATGCAATTATATTTTTAACCTGCAGCCTCGAAGAAATATTTTATTGGCAAGAAAAGAAGGCAACCGTTTAAATTTCTCATTAACAGAAAGTTTTGCTGTTCTTGTGGTGCTCAGTCCCTTTCTTTACTTCAGCACGTGGCGTTGGAATTTGACAGTGCCTCGGCAATACCAATTTCAGTCGATCCCAACCTCTAATAGCATACAGCCCAAGAATTCATTCAGGTACAAAATGTTGCAAGTTCTTTTAAAGATTTGTGGTAACTCTGTGTATTAACTTCATGGAGCACCATTGGAGGATAAATTATAGCATTTGCTGTCAGTGTGGGTTCCCCTACTTTCTTTTCCTTTCTCCAGTGAGCTGTTTTATTTTTAAGTCAGATTTATTCATATGTAATTTGCATATCATCATATTTATCCTTTTAAGGTGAAAGTTCTCTGGATTTTGAAAAATGTGAGCAATCATGTATCCACTAACACAATCAAGATATAGCACAAGTTCATCACTCCCCAACGGGCCTTCGTGCCTCTGCGCTTCGTCTCTTTGCCCAATGCTCAGGCCATGGGAACCACGGATCTTTTTTCTTTCCCTGCCCTTTTATTTGTTCCAGGATTCCATTTATATCAAATATGTGAAGTTCTGTGAAGTTTGTAAGTTTGTCAGAACAAGTGGTGTAGTTCTTGTGTCCTCTTACTTCAGTGCAAGAAGAGCCCTGGTGGCAGAATGGGTGACATGTTGAGCTGATCACCACAACGTTAGCAGCTCAACCCCCCCATCGGTCCACTGGAGAAAGATGAGACTTTATTCCTGCAAAGACTTGGGAACCCAAATGCAGAGTTCTACTCTATCTGATGAGTTGGAATTGACTTGATGATCTTGGATTTTTTTTTTCAAGTGCAAGAAATTCTTCTTATTATTTTCATTGATTTGAAAGTTGAAGTGGTTGTGATGGCTAATTAATTGCATGTAGTGGTTGGTTCAATTGTTTCAAAGTTAGGATGAATTCACATAACATGAAAGCAGTGGTTCTCAACCTGTGGGTCGTACTCCTTTGGGAGTGGGTGTTGAATGACCCTTTCACACGGGTTGCCTGATTCATAACAGTAGCAAAATGACAATTATAAAGCAGCAATGAAAATAGTTTTGTTTTGGGGCTCACTACCACATGCAGAACTGTGTTAAAGGGTTGTGGCATTAAGAAGGTTGAGAACCACTGCATTAAAGGGTCAGTAGGATTCGTCGCTACGTGGGAATTTTGTTACCTGGTACTGCCTGTATGTCCAAATTTACCCATGGAGGCATGCGTGGGTGTATGAGTGCTGTGTCCATGTTTGTGAGTGGTTCGAGGCAGGTGGTAAAGGATGGTGCTAATGAGCCCCAGGGCCCAGGCCTCATTTATCGCCCGAGAGGCTGATGGGATGGGATTTTTAGAGGGCAGCACAGTTGCTGAAAATCAGAGAAAGGAGGAGGTTTCTTTTCTCAGTTGCCTCTCAGTCAACCCTGTTGACTGCTGACATGGTAATGGAACTAAGGAAATAGCTTTACTGCTGGGGAGAAGTCAGTTGATCTGTATGAAAAGGAGAATAATAATAACATCAGCATCAGTGCTGTTGTATCTGTTACACTGGCCAATTTGGAGTGCTACTGTTGCTCCACACATTTTGGTAGATGGCCAGCAATACAGCTGGAGAACACTAAATTGACTACAAAAGGGTCAATTGATGGGCAATAGAAATTCTTCCCACACACATGGGTGAGAAGGAAACTCATTACTTACCTCCTTACGAGTAGAGCTTCAAATCACTTAGTACCTCCATCCTAGGAAGTTTCATATCCTGATAAATTGGGATAATTATATAATCTTCTATTTTAGATTGTAGCATTATCATAGATGCAAATAGGTGGAAAGACAATACTAACAAGTATTTAAGTTTCTGCCACATGCGCACTTATGGATGCTTTAAATACATCTTACAAGCCGGACAGAAACCCTTAAAGGGGGCTTTGTGATTCCTATTTTCTACATACATAAAGTAAGCGGAGCCTTTCGAGGGCCATGCAGCCAGTCAAGCCAGATACCACCTTCAAAGACCACAGTCAATGTGCCTCCCCTCGTTGATTTCCCTGTATGCTGTGTGGTGACGCTTCAGTGTCATTCCTTTGGTCCATTTATCTACTAGCTAAATGCATTGATATTGTTCACAGAGCATCAACTTTATGATTATGTACAAGTGTTCAGCAAATAACAGGAATTGCTTTTTCATTTTCTATATTTAGGAGGTTAGAACAACTCATAATAAATATGATGACCTTAGGTCAGACATTTCCTGTAAAGTAATGACCAGAACTTCTGCAGCCTACTATTAATTATGATCCAAGAGCACTCAGCCATTGCTTTAAAAATAATAAAAAAATAAAGAATACAACAAATGATGCTTTGGTTGTTATGTAACAGTGTGGTGGGTGTTAAAAAGGTAATTTTGTTGGCCTATGACTATTTCCCGTAACTTCACTTACAAGAGCAGGTGAACTCATTTTCCGGTAGGTCGCAAATGTACCAGCTTGGGCTTTATTACCCACTTAAACTTTAATAAAGTCTCAAGAAGGTTATCAGTCTGTTAACTTTCTATGGTTATGTCATTGAAAATCTATGAGGTGACCATTCCGTTTTTTAAGCAAATGAAGAAAGATTGGGTCCAGGAATATTGTGAAGTATTTTTTTCTGCATTATTTTTCTTCTTCCTCCTTCTCTCTCTTTAAAAATTTTAAAATTTATTTTAAAGACCCGCTCCCCACCTTCCTCCTTCTCTTGTCATTCTGGGCAGGCCTTGACTTATGAAAGATTTTCAATCCTGCTTCTTTCTTTTCTTTTGTAAGTTACAATAGTTAGGTCGGTCAAATGTTTGCCTTTGTGTGTGTGTGTGTAATATTTCTATGAATAAAAATCATTAAAGAAGTACCCTGGGATATATTAAACCATCCTTAACACAATACAATAATACTTAATAATAATGTTTTGATGTGCATTGCAAAGTACCATCCCTTGTGACTACAATCCATTTCCTCTCATTTTTAGTAGGCAACACAGGGCTGGCCCTTCAGTACAGGCTGCAGCCAAGTCAGACCTGGGTGACCTGGAGACTGCCTACATACCTGAAGGGATTTGTAGGATGTTTTTGTGGGTCTTGAAACAAACTTTTCTTAAACTTCTTAAATTTTGAGAAGGAAGAAGTGTTTTCCCTCCCTCTATCCCTCCTTTCTTGTTTTATCCACTTGGAATGTTTCACTCCTGTGATGTAAGCCATTGGTTAATTTTATTAGATTAGAAGCATTCAACTTTGGACTTAGCTGTTCAGCTTGACAATTGTATTATTTCTGGCAGGATATATGTATAATTTCAAACAACTGTATCAGGGAACAAGGCAATGTATCTGTTCTTTCCAATGGCCAAACCATTTGGCTGCTTCTTAGAATTTTCATATTTTATTTGCCTTATAGAACACCTGATGAAGTGACTACTAATATAGATGCTTATTTTGGGAAAAAATGTAATGTACATTAGATGTTGAAGTGAACATTTTAAGAATGGTATTAGGCAAATAAACTATAATAGTGGTAAGGTTATTAATTCTATCATCAAAGGGGAATTTTTTATTTTTTGTCAACAGCAAACTTTGTTCCATTTTATCACTGGGGGGAAAAATGTGCTTCCAGCGCTAGTTCAAACCTTTATTTTTAGGTAAAGCGTGGAAGATTTTAGAAAAAACATATTTCAGAAAGTATATAGCATGTAGCTGAGAACTGCTAGTGTGGGGGTCGGGTGACAGTTCCCATGGGAATTCTCCACGTCTTGTGACCATTGTTGTTCTGGACTATCTTTTCAGGGGTGTTTGCCGAGCAAACAGCTTTAGAAGCTAGGAACAGTTCTGCCTTTGAGGCACAGGGGAGATTTTTTCCTTGATCCAAATAGATTCTGTGCAGAGAGGTTAGCAGGTTTGTGTGCAGCTCTCTATAAAATTGGGGATTTCCTAAATTTGGGATTCTTCCGGTGTGACACAGACACTGTGAGTACAGCACCCCCCGTGAGTGAGAGAGTCTGTGACTGGGACATCAGCGTTTATGGAATTGTGACAGGCGAACAGGGGAGTTTGACAGCCAGATAGAGTTCTCAGTCCCTTCACAGTGCTTGATTTTTTTTTTTATCACATGTAGCTAAACATTAGAACACCAGGCCTTCCTTTTAAAAAAGAGAAAAAAAAGGAATACAACTGCCTTATAAATTGCACTTATTTCTCAAACTAAATGCACTGGGAATGAAGCATTCATATATACTATTTGCCGTATAAAACTTCAACTTATGGCAGCATTTATTGCAGAGACAAGAGTATGAATATGAAATTAATTTTACTTGCATAAACTCACACTGCTTCAAATGCTAAGCAGTACTGATAGTTCGAGGCTTGATGTGTCCATGGTGTGTGGTTCTGTGCAGTTTAAGTGTTTGCCCTCAAAGGAGCAGCAGGTGGCACTTATATCTGAGTTCTAGCAAATGAATAAAACACATGCAAGAGATTTAATAGATCAAGATGCCTGGTAACTGTGATCTTAATTTTTTTCCCCTTTGGTGTTGTGTTCCTTCTTCAGATGTGGCGCAACTGATACGGGAATTGAGAATTGGGATTAGAAATGGGGCTACTTTTTGAAAAGCTACTAAAGACGTTGCATTGAATGCCCATGCTCAGCTTGGTGGCAAGTTTGCAGTCAATGAACCACAAATACCTGTTAATATAAGTGATGTATTCATCGCAAGTTTACCAAATTAATTTGGTGCGCCCTAGATAAAAGTGAAATGCTCAGGCAGGTGTTATGGATTGAATGACGTCTCTCCAAAACATATGCTGTAATTCCTAACCTCCATGCCTGTAGGTGTAATTCCACTTGGGGGCGGGCTGTCTCTGTTACGATGTTTATGACGAGGGCTTTATGTAGGTGGTATTTCAGTCAGTCTCTTTTGATATACAGACGCAATTAAAGAAGCAAGCTAGTAGAGATGGGACTAGACTGAAGCTGAGCCACGTGGAGATCTGCAAGAAACCAGGAGGCTAGCTGAAGGGACAGGGCCGTCCACAGAACCAACACAAAGAAAATCCCTCCTCCAGCGCTGACTCCTCACCTCTTAACCTGTGAATTTTCACACAATTTCTGTTTGCCGTGGCCACCCACTTGTGGTATTTCTATTGTAGTAGTGCTAGACATAGAAGACAGCAGGCATATTGATAGATTTATATTGAGATAGAGCCTTAAATTTTATATAGGGTATTTTGCTTTTAGCTTTAGTAAAGAATAACTTTAGTTATATTTAAAGGAAAACTGCATTTTACTTTTATATATTTTTTAAGTGACAAGTTATTCTCAGCAACTAACTTCCAGATCTTTCATTTGTATATTCTACACGAGCAAGATAAACTTCTACCTTCAACTTTGGTGCTGTTAGGAAGTATTTCAATATGATAGCTACTGGCTGCTTCCTACTAATTTTCTCGGGAAAAAATAAGCAAATTTATAGGTGTTCCACAAGTTCCTCAAGGTGGTAATGTTTTATGGAATGAGTAGTTTAGATTTTGTAAAGTCCACATATACTTTAGATTTTTATAGAGTGTGTGTGTGTGTGGTGTGTGTGTGGTGTGTGCTGTGTGTGTGCGTGTGCTGTGTTTAGGTAGCCATCTGCACCATAATTTTATGATGTCTTGTGCATTTTAATCAGCGTCTAGTTATGCACAGTCCTAGCCTTCCTGCTACCTAAATACTTAAAACAGCAAAGAGCTGTGGGATATAGGGCATGTAGCTGGAAAACTACTTCCTGCTTTGCCTCCCTGTACCTGAGCAGATGATCTGCGAACCAAGGCCTCTCGGAGGCACAGCTGCTGAACTGCTGGAGTGCGGTTGGCAGCAGGAAGCAGGGACTGGGTCTGTGGCTGCCAAGGGGCCTGGCCTTCCTGCTGGTCAGCCTTGGGTGCTCTAGTTAGGGAGGGCAGCATGGCACCATTTTACCCATGGCTGTCTCTGAGTAGGCTTTCGGCGCTGGCGGAAAACGGGAGCTGGTGCTGCCATGTTGTTGCCATGCAGCCTCCTTGCCCGCAGGGTTTTAATTGCATTGTGTGGCTTTGGCACCATGGTCATTTTAACGGATAAGCATTCATTTTTCCCCCTTTGATGTGTAGTTTAGTCAGAAAAAACTGCAACTGAAATCCATTTCAAACAGAAATGCGTTGTGCCAGCTGCAGATTGAAGCCTGGCCTTGATTTGCAAATTTTCACAGATTCGGAGGATGTTCTGCCAGCGAGCCAGCGCAAAAGCTGGGATAGGGCCAAAACCAAGCTCCACTGAACACTTTCCATCCCAGCTTCTCAATGTACAGATCCAAGGAACTTTTTCCTTGAGAAGACACTGGTATATATGTTTTTTGAATAGCCTTATACACACATAAATCCAGAACCCTGGCATGGAGATAAGGCTTCTGGGCTTTAATTCTGAGTCATGGGTTTGTTATATGACTTTGCTGGATTAATGGGGCCTGGAAAGACCACAAGGCACTTGGGGATACCAATTTTCAAAATAAACTATTTTTTGAAGTATTATTAAGTCAAAAAGTATTGCTAAAATTAATAGTGGCCTTTCTTAAAAAAATCTAAAGGTGCAGGTATTACTTTTCAACAGATTCTCCATCTAGGTCTACATACTTTCTTTTCCTTTTTTAATCATTTTATTAGGGGCTCATACAGCTCTTATCATAATCCACACATACATCAATTGTGTAAAGAACATTTGTACATTCATTGTCCTCATCATTCTCAAAACATTTGCTCTCCACCTAAGCCCCTGGTATCGGTTCCTCCTTTTCCCCCTCCCTCCTTACTCCCCTGTCCCTCATGAACCCTTCAAAATTTATAAATTATTATTTTGTCATGTCTTGCCTTGTCCAACGTCTCCCTTCACCCACTTTTCTGTTGTCTGTTCCCCAGGGAGGAGGTAATGTACACATCCTTGTAATCGGTTCTCCCTTTCCAACTCACCCTCCCAATGCCCTCCCTGTATCGCCACTCACACCACTGGTCCTGAAGGGATCATCCGCCCTGGATTCCCTGTGTTTCCACTTCCTATCTGTACCAGTGTACATCCTCTGGTCTAGCCGGATTTGTAAGGTAGAATTGGGATTATGATAGTGGGGGGTGGGTTGTGGGGGAAGCATTTAGGAACTAGAGGAAAGTTGTATGTTTCATTGTTGCTACATTGCACCCTGACTGGCTCGTCTCCTCCCTGAAACCCTTTGGTAAGGGGATGTCCAGTGGCCTAAACATGGACTTTGGGGCTCCACCCCGCACAACACCCCCGTATTCATTATGATATAATTTTTTGTTCTGATGATGCCTGATACCTGATCCCTTTGACACCTAGTGATCACACAGGCTGGTGTGCTTCTTCCATGCGGGCTTTGGTTTTCCTCTCTGTAACCCATTCCTGAAAAATTCTGCACTCTTGCTTTACACCATGCCCAAATGGCAGATTTGCCATCCTCCAGGGACTCAGATGAATTTCCCTGTTGAACAAAAGGAAGCCTGAAGAGGCAAGCTCAGGCTGTTGGGTGAATGAGGTAAAGATTTCTCAGTAAATTCTCAAGGAATACCTTTGCCACCCTCGAAGAATGAGCAGGACGTTTTGCCTCCCAGGATTCTGCCCCTGCTCGAGACTAGCAAGGGTTGCTCTAGGGGAAATTCTTTGAGAAACCTTATGGCAGACGATGGCCCCTCTTTCCTCTGAAGAACAGCTGGCTGTTCGAATCCCTGACCTTTTGGTTAGCAACAATGAATGCCTCAATCAGTGTGCCAGCAAGTCTCCTTTTATTACGAACATACCACAGCTCATTAACGAAGCAAGAGTGCGTGGCATCAAGTAGCTTCGCGCTAGTTGTGTAGTGTGCATTTCTAAGTCAGAGATCGTTCAAGTTTCTCACATGCAAGCTACATGCTTTTCTTGGATCGTTCTTACAGGATCAAGACTCACTTCTGACAGGGTAGGATGTATTCATTTATTTTTAATGAAAATATTTGTGTATAGCAGACATTAAAAGAAGTGTGTGCAGTTATGACATGTCCTATCCTATTAAATTCATTAAACACACCTTGAGTGTTGACACTACTATGTACTCTGGTCTTCAGAACAATCCTAGAAGGTATTGTCATTCCTTAGTGTGAGGAAATTGAGCCTCAGAAAGCTGAAGCTAGTTGCCTACAATGCAACTTCTAAGTGGTAAAGCAAAATTTAGGCTGCTTTCTTAGCTTCAAGTTCCACGTGTGTTCAACTCTACTTTCTTAAAACATGCTAAGGCATAACCTCAGCCTTCCTGTAGCTTGTATTCTGTGGCACTAGAGATACAAACAGAGAAAGTGACTGCTTAAATGTGAACTTTTGTACAATGGCTGTACATTGTAATGGAAGCATGGGAGCAATCAGTGCATGGAAGTCTTCAGGGTAGGGAGACAGTTGTAGGTCGAATGTGCAAGAACCATGCAAAGTAGAACAGGTGCTTTTGCGGAGGCATGGCACGATGTGGGGAGCACAGCTACAGCTCAAGGTGGGCATGGGGTAGGATAGCAGGAGAAAGCACATGGTAGAACTGAGCCTTCAGTGCTGGCCTCTGAAGGAAATTCTTCTGGGGAGAGGGAGGGCTGCCCACCTAGTTGGGATTGGGGCTGGTCCTTCAGACCTCTCTATTGGATCTACAGCTCAGAGAGAGGGACATATATGATCAGAGCACACAGGAGTAAACGGAGGGGGAGGAAAAGAATGGGGAGCACATCCTGACCTACCAAGCCCCGAGGACAATATTCCTGCTCAGAGCAGCCAATGCACAGAGAGGAACATATGGCCGGGCCCACTATGACACACGACATCCCTCACTGACACATAGCTCTACGGGGGGCAACACTAGAGACACAGTGTGGGAATTGTGCCCAACCTGACCCCACCACACCGAGGCAAAACACTAAGGGTGTGCAACAGAACAGCAAGGTGAGCAGAGCAAGGAAGTCCAGAGGGGGTACCAAAACACAGACCTTGAACTATTTATAGGCTTTTGTCTTTTTGGTCATTGGGTTTTTTGTTGTTCTTATTTTTTGTGCATATTATCTCTATAGGTCTATCTAGATAAGATAGGTGGGATGAACAATCCGGAGGAGAAAACAACAGGATCCAGGGTTCCGGTGGGGTGGGGGTGGGACATGGGAAAGGAGGAGGTGGGGGAAAGGAAGTGGGTGTTAACAAACCAAGGACAAGGGAACAACAAGTGATCAAAAATCAATGGCAAGGAAAGTGTAGGCGGCCTGGTAGGGCTTGATCAAAGGCAATGTAACCCAGAGGAATTACTGAAACCCAAATGAAGGCTGAGCATGATAGTTGGACAAGTGGAAAGTAAAGGAAATAGAGGAAAGAGCTAGAAGGCAAAGGGCATTTATAAAGGTCTCAATAAAAGCATGTACATATATAAATATATTTCTATATGACAATGGGGAAATAAAGTAAATTCTTCTGGGGGGAATGGCAGTTGTCCACGTACCTGGTATGGGGGACCGAGCCCTCGGGCCCCTCTAATGGCTCCCGTCCTCTAGTTCTTAATGCTTCCTCCCCCCGTCCCTATCATGATCCAAATTCTACCTTATAAATCTGGCTAGACCAGAGGATGTACACTGGTAACTGGAAACACAGGGAATTCAGAATAGATAAACCCCTCAGGTCTAATAATGAGAGTAGTGATATCAGGAGGGGAAGGGTAAGGTGGGGTAGAAAGGGTGGACGAATCATAAGGATCTACATATAACCTCCTCCCTGGGGGATGGGCAACAGAAAAGTGGGTAAAGGGAGATGTTGGAGAGTGTAAGACATGAAAAAAAATTATCAAAGGTTCATGAGGGAGGGGGATGGGGAAGGAGAAAAAGAAAATGAGCTGATATCAAGGACTCAAGTAGAAAGCAAATGTTTTGAGAATGATGATGGCAACAAATGTGCAAATGTGCTTGACACGATGGTTGTATGTATGGATTGTGATAAGAATTGTTAGAGCCCCAAATAAAATGATTTTAAAGGGGGAATAAAAATAAAGGACGTGAGGCATGGACAAGAACGAGGAGGACGGGGTTTTCCTGCTAATGAGTGTGAGCTTTTCCATATAGGTAATTTGTAGTGATTATAGGACTTTTATCAGGGGGGAAACAGGAGAATCAGTACTGCACAGTGACACCAATATCCTTTAACCAAAGCCCATAAATAATGCGTCTGCAATGGAATAACCTGGACTTATTCTTACTGTAGAGTATGTTAGAAAAAGTTAAGATATGATTTGGTGATTCAGGGTAGGTCAAAGGAACCAGAGTTTCACCATGGATTTGATGTTATCAGGAACCAGAGGTAATTCTGTAATTTGGTAATTTTATAAATTGGATTTAGTAGGAGTGCTGAAAGAAATCTGACACTGTGATTGGTCTCAGAAAAAGCAGAAATTATTCATATTAGCTGGGAGAGGGTGTGGTTGGCATTTTTTAACGGAGTACACGATACATCTGTTTTTTTATATGCTTAGGCAGGATTATGAAGTAGACTTGGCTTTGCTCTCCCTTCATCAAAGTCATAGTGACCTTGGGTGATGTTGGTGTTCCCTGGGACTGTTTGTGCCCACAGGACAACACTGCAGCTGTGCTGTGAGGGCCAGTCCGGGGTGTCTCTTCAGCCAGATTTTAGTGGTGCAAGCTATGTATTCAGACTCCACTGTCTTAGCTGAGTGAGCTTTGGCAAGCTATTTAGACTCATTATGCCTCCGTTTCCTTTTCTGAAAATAGGATTAGTTCATGGAGTTATGATGGAATATATGGGATGATAATATATGTAGTTAGAATCATGTCTGGGAGATAGTAAAATTTCAGTAATTATAATCGTTTCTATTATTTTGGAAATATTACTCCATCAGAATTGGAACCAAAGGCATGAGGAAGGAAATGCTTAGGAGAGCTGGTTGACTGCTCGGCCAGGGTGCTAGAAGTAGGCTCTGAGAGAGGCAATCCAAACGGACGTTAGACAAGACTCGGCCTCAGATGGTGGCGCGAAGACAAGAAGAGGCTATACGACAGTCTCCCTATGTTTATCCCCGAATGTGCGGTGGGAGGTGAGATTCTCACAATAGATCTGGAACACAGGAATCGCAAGGAAGATTAAAGGGCAAGAATGATAGCCAGCTGGAGATGTTCAGCAGCTGCTGGTGATACATAACCGAAACTCAGGGACAGGCCAGGCGCGCTATCCACTGTGCTTTCTGCTGTCTTAGAGAGGGCCTAACTGTCCACAGGTGAGAAGTGCCACTCATTTCATCCTTGCCCCCCTCCCCCCTTTGCTCTCTGCAGGTCTGAGGGAGGAGGTTTCCATGATCTCATATATAATACCAAACAATCAGCAGACTGTCAAAAATGATGGATTTGCTTTTTGTCAACAAAATGGAACATTCTTTTTTTAAAAAAAAAATCATTTTATTGGGGCTCATACAACTCTTATCACAATCCACACATACATCAATTGTGCAAAGCACACTTATACACTCATTGCCCTCATCATTCTCAACATTTGCTTTCCGCTTGGGTTCCTAGAATCAGTTCCTCATTTTCCTTTTTCTCCTTCTCTTTCCCTTCCCCCGCTTCCCCCACCTTCATGAACCCTTAATAATATATAAATTATTGTTTTATTTTATCTTACACTGCCTGGTGTCTCCCTTCACCCACTTTTCTGTTGCCCATCGCCCAGAGAGGAGGTTATATGTAGATCCCTGTGATTGGTTCCCCCTTTCTACCCCCTTTTCTCCTAGTATCGCCTCTCTCACCCTTGGTCCTGAGGGGTTAATCTGTCCTGGATTTCCTGTGTTTCCAGTTCCCATCTGTACCGCTGTGCATCCTTTGGTCTAACCAGGTTTGCAAGGTAGAATTGGGATCATGATAGTTGGGGGGAGGAAGCGTTTAAGAACTAGAGGAAGGTTGTGAGTTTCATTGTTGCTACATTGAACCCTGAGTGACTCGTCTCCTCCCCACTACCCCTCTGCAAGGGATGCAAAACAGAACATTCTTATGCCAAGAAAATCTTGTCTGGGGCTTTTAACTTTGAATAATTCTGCATGATACTTTCACAAATGCTTAGATGGAAAACATAAGGTGTTCTTCTAGATAGTTCCTTAGATAATTTTATATATCTGTCTACACATCTGTCCTTCCATCCATCTATGGCCATCAGGTTTGCTGAGTAATGGACCGTATTACTTTGGTTCTTAATAAGGTTGCTTCTACAAACCATGATTTGGCAGGGTGCAACCAATTTTTACTGAGAGATGTTATAAGGAACTGGCAAGGACCCATGGTTTATTTTTTAATTCACTTTTGGTTTTGTGAATAATCTGGTTCTCGATAGTGTACTAGGTAGACTACATGAGGACTCTGGGAGAAAAGTAACTTCCAGTGATCAATGACAGGAAGTGCTCTACTTCTCTTGAATATTCACCGCCCCCCTCCCTTGATGGTGAATTATGTAGCTGCTGTTATTTCCTTCTTTGAGTTAGTCACTGGGAAACTCAGAGGAAAGCATATGGTTCTGAATGAAGTATCTGTTACCAATAACAGTAATTATAGTGCTAATCAAAATTCTGGCTTTATTCTCTCCTCTTTTTACTTCCTGTTACACACCTTTTCTCAGTTCTCTTTAGTCTCATTACTCGAGTAAGGTACTCGGAAGATGGTAAGGCGCTTACATTCTTGTTTGTCCTATAAATACCTGAGTGTGTATGTGTACCTACACGACAGTTTTGTTGCTACTTATAGGTGTTGTGTGTTCCACGTGACAGAGTAGAGCTGTCTCGTAGGCTCAATCTGTATGGAAGCAGATATCTGGCGTTTTCTTCTGTGGAGCCACTGTGGGGACCGGGGAGTATTGCATGCTACAGATATTTTCGTTGGAAGCTAAGCTGGAAACCATTGTGCCACCAGGGCTCCTTTGCACAGGCTTACACACATGTCATTGTAAAAGCACTAACAAGGACCTGACAAACCGTCTCTTTATTCCACTGAAATGGGCTCTTTTGTGTGGCACATGTAAGAAACATCCTAATTTCATAAGATGGGAGTTTTATCTTTATTACAAAGATATATATATATTAAAGAATAATGGAAGCAGGGTAAGAGGTTTTCTAGAGTTAAAAGGAACCAGAGGCAAATACTACTATAGACACCATCGTGCAATCGTGGAGATCTACAAGTACATGCTTGTGTAGACACAAAGGCTGAACAGCTATGGGAGGTGGAGGGGGAAGTAAGCCCATGTACATACAGAGATTTGACAGAGGTTATTTGTATATGTGATTTTACCTTGAATTCAATGACAGAAATGAATGTGGCTGAGTGTACAGGGGATCAAGCTATCAAAACTTTTTAGACATAACCAAACAACCTCAGGGAATGGACCTGCTCTCTCAAGAAGGTAGTCTTGGGAGATACCATGGTCAATTGGCATGACAAAGACAATGTTCTACATCCTACTAAGGTGAGTAGTGACTGGGGTCATAAACACTATCAGCATCCATCTAAGGTGCAAATCTTGGGGTCTCCTCACCTGAGGAAAGAAGAGTGATGAAAATCAAGAGAAACCATTAGTCCAATGGACTAACGAACCATGCAGACATCAGTCACTATAATTCTGAGAGCAAAAGAACTAGATGTTGCCCACCACCACTGCCAACTGCCCTGAAAAGGATTATGTTCGGTCCTGGATGGAGCAGGAGAAAAATGTCGAACAAAACTAAAAATCATAAAAAAAGATCAGGCTTTCTAATGGTTGGATAGATACAGGTGGAACCCCCGTGATTATGGCCCTTAGTCCTTCTGTGTGTTTTGAACTGAACTCCTTTGTTAGAATCATCAACCACTTAAGAGCAACAGGAAATACTCAAGGCAAAGCTTAGCTGACGGGGAATGAAGAGGAATGGAAATAGGACACACAGGAAGGCAATGGTGTACGTGAGAGTACCTTGGGGGGAATTGCAACAAAGTGTGTAAGAATTGAGTATAAAACTGATTTCTGCTGTAAATCTCCATCTCATGAACAGTAAAAAAGTATTTTAAAATGCTATATGCAAGAAAAATGAGTTAGCTGTGTAACTCATGTGTAGATTGTGTTAGGAAAAGCTATGGATTTGAAATCAGAAGGATTTCATCCTTCTTGGTCTTTTAATAGCTGTGTGGCCTTACACAGCTACTTAATCTGTGTGAGCTTTGAATTTCTCGGTAGAATGAGAATAAAAATATCTGTTCTACCTACTTTTCCTTTATTGCAAATATTACACTGGATAATGCATAATCCTCTGTAAACTGCAAAGAGCTAGAGGTAATATTGTTATCCAAGTTTTGATTTTCACTTCTTAGAAGAGTATCTGTCACAGCGTTAGAACAGGAGCCACCAACTTAACACCAATGTGAACGATCAGGGGTCAAGAAAACGAATCCTGTGATTCTCTGCCTTTTTCTCATCATCGATGGAGGCATTAGTAAAAGAAGTACTTCTCTCAATATTAGAATAGAAAACTCACTGCAACATCAGGGGTAACAGCAAGTAGCAGAGAAACAATACTTAGAAGAACCATCTGCCCTGTTCTGTAGGAGTTCCTGGGTAAAGCAAATAGTTAATGATCTTGGCTGCCAACCACAAGGTTGGCAGTGAAGGTCCACCAAGTAACACCCCCGATGAAAGGGCTAGCAATCTACCCTTGAAATAAACTTGTGGGACATCATTCCACTATAGCACACACAGGGAGGCTTGCCGTGAGAGGGAGTCAACTCAGTGGAAGATCGTTGATGCGTGTTTCTGTATGTCCTGTACAAGGAGCGCAAGTGGGGCCGGTAGGTAAGCATTGGACTGCTAACTTCCAGCTTCTCAGTTCAAACCCACCAGCCAAAGACAGCTGAGGTCATCTTGTCGCATAAACACACACACAATCTTGGAAACTGACTGGAGGATGACTGTGAGTCTAAGTTAGCACAGTGGCAGGAGGTGGGTTAATGTCAGATACAGCCAGCAGCCACGAGTCAGTGACTCCTCGTGGTTACCAGGCATACATGGGAATGGTTTTGTTTTTAAAGAGAAGGCAGAAAAAAAACCTTTAAAAAAGTCTTCCCAATATAGTTTTTGGTAATTAATTCAAAATTTTAAAAATACATATATTGGTGAACACTGTTCAGGGAGGACAGGATAAGTTGTGGTTACTAGGTCATGACCTCATTACAGAAAGTATTTCTGAAATTCGGCTCATGTGTGAGGCAACACGGACCCAAAAAGGAATAAATTTTTAAGTTCTTTGTAGAAAGCAAACGCACATCTATTTTTTAAGTGTTACAAAGCATTTCTCTGGTGAATATTCATTAAATTCTATACATGGTGTTCTAAAAATATTCAAATTTGTTTCTAAAAGGCACTTTTTACTATGAATGCATTACAAAGGTATATTTTTAAATGCACAATTAATATATTCATGCAGCATACAAAGGAAGCAGTATTTATAAATAATTATTTGTGAATAATGTACAGTTTTGTTAGGTGTTGCTGTCTTCTGCCTAGTTGTGGTAACATGCTGATATCAAACAACAGGTATTCCTAGGGACTGTATTCCAGGAACATCAAAGGACTGTTGGCTGCTTATCTTATTATAGTAGGTCCCCGGGGTAAGATATCAAAAAATGAAATTGAGAAACTAGCACATTACCCAGATTATATATAAATATATGAACACCAGATAATAGACTAATTTCCACCATGTATTAGACTTGTTATCACTACTTTAGAATTAAAAGGGATATCTGAAAACGTCAGTAATCACCATATGATAAATTATAAATGAGCTTTTGAGCTTGAATTTATCAGGTATGTCTCAAAAAAAAAAGTAGATCAAGATTTTCTGTAATCGCCACACACTAAGCTGGGAGTGAGTTTTAAAAACCTGTTGCCCTTGAGTTGATTCCGACTCACATGACCCGTTAGGACAGAGTAGAATTGCACCTTTGTGTCTCCAATCCTGTGCTCTTTATGGAAGCTGATTGCCACATCTCTCCTGCAAAGAAGCTGATGGATTCTGTGTTTCGGTCACCACCTGAGAGCATTAACCTGTGTCCCTAGCACTCCTTAAGTGAGCTCTAGGACCTGGGTTCTCCAGGGCTGGTACCATCAGCAATGGATGCTGGAAATACACGAGCACTGTTTGGAGCCCTTGCCGACCTAGTGCTAATCTTTGCCTCCTAACAAATTAGCCATTGTCAGTTTCTCAGGTTTCATTTTTAATCTTTAAAAGGATGGCGTAAATGAAGATTTTCAGAGTTCTATTCTTACAATTATATTTGTCTGTGAAAATATTACCACTTGTGTTTCCCCATGCTCTAGGAGAAGGGAAAAAGAAATTCGGTTACAAAAATGTTTCTATAGAAAGCATAGTACTTACAGTGAGGAAGGTCACCACCAGTTGTAAGAGAACATACTGAAATTGAAACACAAAGATCAGAGATGATGTAACGAGATCAATTAGAGCCTATGGAGCAGTGCTTTCCAGCCTAGAGGAGGAGGAGGGCAGAGAGTAGCTTGTTAGAGTCATCTGGTGAGAAGCAGAATTTTTCGCATTAAAAACACACACCGCTCCTGTCGACTCTTTATGTTGGGTTTGAATAAGGTTGAAAACCATTTGTAATGAATATTGTATGAATTGCTAGAACAAAACAACAACTTACTTGCTGTTGGTTCTGAAGGCGCTGTGCTCATACAAACTACAAACAGGTTTGTTCCAGGTGATCCCAAACCCATCCTATTGCCCAGGTACACAAATAAATAACTGAGCTATCTGTCAAAATCTGACCCAAAGGAAACCATTTTAAAATAATTGACTATGATGGCTAATAGCATGACATGGGTCAAAAAAGTGTACTGGGCCAATCACATTGCTTCATCGTAAATTTTAAATAAGCCACATGGAGTTGCAGCTAAAAGGCGTCATGGTGTTGAGAGAGGTTGGGTTTGTTATGATGGGTATTCTGCAAGAAAAAAGTTATCAGAAAAACATAAACACAGAAAAATGAGGGTGGTGGGGAGTCTGGTTGACAGAGGATGAGAGAATAGACAGAGTGGGCGAGTCACACTGGCGGCAGGGTATTTACCGCAGACCCCATGACTCATCTCTGCCACTGATTTTGTTTTTCCCAGATCACACATTGCCCATAGTCATTTTACCAGTCTTGGGTACAAAAAATA
The DNA here is from genome assembly GCF_050624435.1 of Tenrec ecaudatus. NCBI lineage: Eukaryota > Metazoa > Chordata > Mammalia > Afrosoricida > Tenrecidae > Tenrec > Tenrec ecaudatus. The sequence goes on from NW_027459259.1 coordinate 109,154, forward strand.
AACAAAGAAATTTTCACACCTATTTTTATGTTGACTTCACAACATCACATTGTTATAAAAATGGTTTAATTCCAATTTAAATGTTATCTTTTTCCATTTAAGCCTGTTTATCCAGTTTTATTTGCACATAGTCACCATTTTTTCTCCGAACTATTTTTTTTACATAATTTCAAGTACTGTCCACTAAAGAGATTTAGACTTCATCTTGAGAGATTTATATATCTGTATGTTTCTACTCAAATCTCAGGGGGAAAATAGGAAAGAAAGCCTGTAAAACAAATGAACATTTCTGTTGATCAAATAACTTTTGTGAAGAAAGAAAACAAGGGTGATTTTGTTTTTGTAAACAGAATTTTGTATTTTTAAGAGTAGAGTAACTATGCTAATAAGAAAAGTACAGCAATCAACAATCCTTTTTTGCTGGAGAGGAAAAAGTAATAGAGAAGAATGTTTTACTTATATCACTTGTAGTGCCTTTCGCACTGTTTTGGATGGGTCCAAACTTGGTGATGAAGTAAAAGATACTCGACTTTTAAAATTTAGTGGGATCTAGAATGCGAACAGGCATTGGTAAAAACATGGTCAAAGCATTGGAATGGCAAGTCTCAGAAGAGGCCTGATGTTGTTACATGAAATGAGGCCAGTTTTGACTCAGAGCAACGGTTTGTACAACAGAACGACACACTACCGGGTCCTGCTCCAGCCTCACCGCCGTTCCTTTGTGTGCCCATTGTTGCCAGCCACTGTGCCAATCCATCTTATTGAGGGCTTTATTTAATTTATTTATGCATCTCTACTGAGTAGGATGCCCTGTGGCAGGATCTTGTCTTTCCTGATAACATAGCCAAAATACTTGAGACGAAGTCTGACCATCCCTGCCTCTAAAGAGCACTCTGGCTGTGCTTCTTCCAAGGCAGATTTGTTTGTCCAGTTAGCAGTCCACGGTACCTTCAATATTCTTCCCCAGCACCACAATTCCAATGTGCAGATTCTTCTTCAGTCTTCCTTATTCATTGTTCAACATTCACATGCCTATGAAGCAAATGAAGAAGATCATGGCATGGCGCTGGGGCACCTTATTCTTCAAAATAGCAGCCTTGCTTTTCACACTTTAAATAGAACTTGAGCTGCGTATTTACTCAATGCAATGTGGCATTTGATCTCTTGACTAAGCTGCCCTCAATGTTGATTATGGATCCAAGCAAGATGAAACCCCTGGCAACTTCAATGTTCTTTTATCATGATGTTGCCTATTGGACTAGATGTGAGGATTTCTGTTTCCTTGACACTGAGTTGTAATGCATAGTGTAGGCTGCAGTCCTTGAACTTCATTTTCAGTATGCAAGGTTGTATCATCTGAATATCATAGGTGTTAATAAGCCTTTCTCCAATCCTGATGCCATATTCTTCTCCATACAATCCAGGGTCCTTAATTATTTGCTCAGTTTACAGATTGAACAAGTGAGGTGAGAAGACCCAACTCTTGACACACACCTTTCTTGATTTCAAATCATGTCATATACAAAGGGATACCCCCTAAAACCAGAATTGGGCTGGCAGAGCTTTCTTAGTATGTGTTTTCCCCACTGGGCAAGCATTGAGCAACTCTCTCTGAGTTAGTGTATCCAGTGGTGTCTCCTGGGGAGGTTCTCTATGGTCTCAGTGGATTTTTTTCATAAAACCAGTTTCTCTCAAACCTCATTTCTTGTGATGGTTGATTTAAGTGAACAGCTTGTGGCTGTGAAGATTTGTTTCCTGCTCGGGAAAAATGACACAGAAACTGTTGCGATGTTGAACACAGCTTACAGGATAGCACTATGGGAAAAACTCAAGCGTATGAGTGTTTTCCTTGTTTCAAAAAAAAGGTGAAATGTCTATTGATGACAAAACTCATTCTGGACATCCATTAACTTCCCAAACAGATTGAAACATTGACTTGTAGTGCATTTGGAGTTCATTCCACCACGTCAGACTGTTAGTCAAGTCAATCTTTCTATTTAGAGCAGTGGTTCTCAACCTTCCTAACGCCACGGCCCTTTGATATAGTTCCTCATTATTTTTGTTGCTACTTCATAACTGTAATTTTGCTACTCTTATGAATCGGGCGAACCCTGTGAAAGGGTCATTCGACCTCCAAATGGGTCGCAACCCACAGTTTGAGAACCTCCGATGTCGAGGTTCTATAAGGATAAATGTAATTACTTTGAAATGAAGGTTTATTTAGTGAAATTGAAAATATGACTGCCAGTTCTTTTTAATGGTACATTTTATTTGCCTTAACTACCGTATATACTTGAGTATAAGCTGACCTGATTAACAACTGAGGCACCTAATTTTACCACAAAAACTGCATAAAAAATGTGCTGAAAAATTTGGTTTATACACGAGTATATAACTAATTATTGTAACATGCATTTTGCCATTTACAGAATATTTGATTCTTGGTTATGGGACTACAGGCTCAATATTGGATGCAGTGCATACAAGAAAATAATTGTCTAGTTTTGGAGGGAGAAAATGTATTCTTGCTGACCATTAAAAACAAATGTCAGTCTGGGTGTCAAATTGTTCCTTGTTACTGATGAAAGCCATCTTTATTAATATTGTTATGTGAAGTGTATATGGATGTAATTTAAATAAAACCTTCCAACCTATTTTTTCTGGTTAACCTCCTGTTGAAAATTTCCTTTTTTTCCTCCAGATAAATTGAAACTGACTCTATAGTTGGACAAGATATTCATGTGATTCTTTTAGACCCTATTAAAATGTAGATTCTGATTCAGTGTACGTGAGATGGATGTTGAAATTATCAGCAGTGGGTTGAACTGGAATTCCCGATGTAAACACCCTGATTTAGACCTCCACCCGATTGTTAGTTTGCTGTGCTCTGATGGCTGCGTGTTGCAGTGATCCTAGAAGCTATGCCTCTGGTCTTTCAAGTACCAACTGGGTCATCCGCAGTGAATAGGTTTAGCAGCGCTTGTAGACTAAGACAGAGTAGGAAGAAAGGCCCGATACAAACATTAACCAATGAAGACCTTAGTGATATGAACTGATCATTTTAAGACTAGTTTGATTTGAACTGGTCGAGTTATGGAATAGAACAGCACTTCTGGTCAAGTAGAAGACCACTAGAGTATCTAAGGAACAATTTGGCTGTACTTCTTTGAATACATATTTATTTGTTCTTCTCACAGTCCACAATACTTTCAGTATTCTTCTCCAACATATTAATTAAAATGCATCAATTCTTCCATCTCCCTTATTCATTGTCGAATTTTCACTTGCATATGAGGAAATTGAAAACACCAGGGCCTGGTCAGGCACACCTTAGTCTTCAAAGTGACCTGCTTGCTCTTCGACACCTTAAAGTAGTTTTGTGTGGCAGATTTGCCTAATGAAATACTTCACTAAATTTCCTGGTTACTAAACAGAAGGCAGCTATACCAAGATTATTGAACAGTCAGTAGGCTGACAATCATTGTCTTACCACATCAATGCCCCATATGCTATAGGAAGATATATATTATTCTAGCAAACCTGTGACTGACATTCTCAGTGAGTATTATTTTAAGTTTTCCCTGGCAGCCAACTCCCATTGTTTGTATAAGTAGCGTCCAGCCATGAAACGATTGATTCTGTACAAGCGAATAATTCAGGTCCTGCGATAGGGAGTTAGTCTACATTGGACCGATATCTCTATTTAAAAAAAATTAGGTACCAGGGGCTAATCAATGACAATATTAACAGAAGATCTTTTTGCCTCAAGGAGGTGATCAATAAGACTCTCTAACATAAATTGACAATGCGGTCTCTAAAGGGAGCCAAATGCAGATAAAAATCCATACATCCAGAAATAGATTTTGGGTTCATACGATATCCTATAGAGAACAATTAGTGCTTACATCATGGCCCTGCTTGATAGGGAACCGAGGATATATGAATGCTATATCAAAGTGTGGTGAAGAAATTAGATGGTGCTTTACTATCAGAAAAAAGATAACATCAGAAGTCTTAAAGGATTGTTTCCAAATAAGCAGCCATCTAAGTGAGATGTCAACTAAATCCACTTAGAAGTACACCAATATCAGTGACCACCAAAGGATTATAAACCATATCATCTGAAGCCAAAGGAGGTCAACAATATCAGAACCTAAATTGTGAGACATTAGTTTGCAGAAGGCTATGAGTGATGGGGGGCGCCCAAGATACGTTTGTGAGTTCTACATAGGAAATAAGTCTTCCTTGATTCCCTAGATCCATAATTGAGGGATGGGACGAAACTGGTTGCCAAACCAAGTGCATGGCAAGATGACTCTAGGGAGATCAAAATGATAACCTAACTTGAGCAGTGAAAACCTTGGCAGCTGATTTCCCCTCTGTTAAGCCTGATCTGGTTTTCATCATTTTCTGTAGTTTCTTTCTTTTTTTCATTACGGGGTTTATCTTCGATGTATTTTATCATTGAGGGTAAGCTCCTGTGATGAATGTTGGGCCTGATCTGGTTTTCAATATTTTCTGTGTTGTGTGTGCGTCTGTGTTTTTATACTGGGTTTTATTTTAGATGCAATTTGTCTTTGGGGGTAATTATCTTGAATTTTTGTTACATTTTTCTGTTGATCAGATCCAGGAATGATGAACCTATAGAGACAGCAGGCAGAATAAGGGTTTCTGGGAGTATGATTGAGGGTGATGGGAGAAGAGAGAGAGATGATGTCAGAGTTCAAGAAGGAAGCGAATGTTTTGAACCTGATTGTGGTAGCAGTTGTACAATATTGCGCCATGTGATTGAACTATGGGATGACAATATATTAGCCCCCAATAAAATGGTTTTTGGGGGAAAAACCAACAAAATAAAATTTTTGCAAACACTGATCTTTCCCCTGTTTATTGTGATGTTACCCATTGGTCCAGTTGTGAGTATTTTTGTTTTCTTTGCATTGAATTGCAACCTATACTAAAAAGCGACTGTCCTTCATCTTAATCAGCAAATTCTTCCTCCTCCTCACCTTCAGCAGGTAAGGTTGTATAATCTGCATATCACAGGTTCTTAGTATGCCTTCCTACAATCTTGATGCCAATTTCTTCTTTATATCATGCAGCTTCACAGATCTTTTGATCAGCATGCTATTGCATAAGTATAGTGAAGGATACAACCCTAACACACACCTTGTTTGATTTTAAACCAATGTGTACATCCATTCATGTTCCTATGGCTGCCTCTTAGTCCATGTACAGGCTTTGCATAAGCACTATGATATCAGTATTTTGGAATTCCCGTTATTCTCAATGTTACCCAGAGTTTGTTATGATGCACACAGCTTCATGACTCTGCATAGTCCATCAATAAAACACAAGTAAACATCTTTCTGGGATCTTCTGTCATTGTTAGTCTTGTTGCATGTCCTCTTCTGAATCCAGCTTGAAATTCTGCCTGGTACCTGTCAATATGCTGCATTGACTATTGTTGAATTATCTTTGGCAAAGTTTTACTTCCATGTGGTACTTATGGTTTTATTTGATAACTTCCATCTTCATTTTGGTCACCTTAAGCTCTTACTTTATCCTCTCTGCAGTTTTCTATAGCTGTATATGTTCAGGAGTTAGCTTTAGAGTCTATTCTGATATGGATTTTGATCTCTTTTTGCTTCCTGTCTTTTAAACACCTTTTGTTTTCTTCATGTATGAGCTTCATGTCAACCTACAGATGACAGATTTTCTCTCATTAGTTTTCTATGGAGCATATCTGTTCCACAGGTATTCTTGAAATTCAGATGGGATATACTCAAAGTTGTATTTTAGCGATGTCAATTTGTTTTCATTTTCTTTAGTTTCAACTTGAACTTGTGTGTGAGCAATTGGTGATCTGTTCCACAGTTGGCTCATGGCTTCACTTTGGCTGCTGATATTGCATTTCTCCAACTTCAAAATGTGGTCCCTTTGATCCCTGTGTACTCTACCTGTTGAGATCCATGTGTACAAGTCACAGTTTATGTTGTTGAACAAGGTATTTGCATTGCAGAATTTGTTAACTCAAGTCCATAGTAACCCTGTAGGATAGAGTAGAACTGCCCCTTTGGATTTCTGAGACTAAATCTCTATAGGAGTAAGACAACTTCATCTTTATCTTTCAGGGCTGCTGGTGTGTTTGAACCACTGACCTTGTGGTTTGAAGCTCAATGCATAGCCCACCATGCCTACAGAGATCCTTAAGGAGTCATTGTTCTTGCAAAATTCTGTTACTGTTTCTGTCAGCAGGGTCATAGTTCCCAATGACTGCCCCTTTTTCTTTGTTGCCAGCTTTTGCATTGCAATTGCCAATAACTGTGATGGCATCTTGATAGCATATTTGTTCAGTTTCATACTGAAGAAATTGGTACAGTTCTTCAATGTCTTCACCAGTAGCTTTAGTGTTAGTTTGTAAATTTGGATACAAGTTGTATTAACAGGACTTCCTGTAGATGTATAGATAATATTTTATCACGGACAACATTGTTCTTCAAGGGAGCGCTTCAAGTATTCTCTTTGATGATGAGTTTGACACTATCCCACTTCCCATAGCCAAATCACTACCTGATTCAAACTGATCAAAACCATTCCATTCAGCTCACGAATATGTAGGATATTGATCCCTGTGTGTTCCATTTCATTTTTGGTGACTTTCAACTTTACTAGATTCATACTCTGTTGTGGGGGAAGCCAGCCCCCCACAAATAATCATGGGTTCAGTAAGCACAGTTGTACTGTTGAGCTATATAAAGATTATAATAAAGTCATAGAGAAATGGGAGAGAGTAAAATAAAGAAGTCAGACACATTTCTTGGTAGCATGCTCACCTCCTGGATGGCCATGATCTCAACAGCCAGGTCCATGCACAGCGCGGGCAGAGAGGGCAGGAGGAAGATTTATTACTAACCAAGGCTTATATATCTTTTGGGGGTGTGCAAGCCCCCTAATTACAGGTAAAGACATATGTCACAGGAAAGGGTTGTACTATAGGTACTACAGTAATGAGGGAGACAATCTAGGGGATACGCACAATAGGAAGGGGAGTTATTGGGGGTACACATGTGACAAGATGGGCAGATCCTAGACTCATGATGGTGGGCTAACCTTGATTGCCCTTGAGCTGCAGACTCCAAGCTTTCAGGGGAAGCATTCCATTGTCCCTAACAGCAGGGAGTGAGCCCCACCTGTGGTGGGACCAGACAGTAGTCTGATGGCTGAATGCCTTCAGGGCGGATATCTCTTAAGCATCTGACCTCCCACCATGTGCCTGCAAACAGCCTCTAATGTCTGGCATATCTTTGGGGGAGACAAAGCTGGGGAGAAGTCTTTTTTATATCCCACACTCTGTACATTCTATGTTCTAGTTATTAATTGATATTTGTAGCTCCTTCTTATTTTGATGCTCTGTCTGTAAATGAAGTTTCCCAAAGCTTTCCTCTATCCACATTATTATGGTGGACTCTGCCTTGAGAAGGCAGCTCTTCCTTATCTTATTTTAAGGGCCTTCCAAGGTGAGGGGCTCAGCTTCTGGCACTTTAGCGAGCAGTGTTCTTAATCCCTCAGCAGTGGGAGCCTGGTCCCCTTCAGGTACGCAGCTAACAGTGTTCCCCTCGTTATAGTGGTCAGTGGCTAATACCTGATTTCTGCTTTGGGGTCTCTGTGTGGGAACGCTCGCTGAAATGCGTTTCCTTTGATGGCCCTGGCTGCATTTAAAGTACAGCGTCACAGCCACCGGTGAGTCGTCCATTATCTCAAACTGACACGCGAGGGGTGGGATCGCTCCTTCGGAGGAGCCTTATTCATTTCCCCGCTTACAGAGGCAAAGATGTTTCATAATGTGCACTGACCAGATGTGTCCAGTGAGAGGAGGTGCAAGAAGGTGGAGACCTTAAAGAAACAGATTTTAATTAGAGGGAATAGAGTTCGGAGGGGAGGGAGTCAGGGGCAGTGTCCGTATTTCTCCTTAATTCACATTAAGACTTCTATTGAGGAAGTGAGAATATGATGTGAACTTGAGGGTGGGACCCTCACAGGGGTAGGAGAGTTTCTGAAAAAATAAGTAGTGCTGGTCAGGCAAGTGAGTGAGTGAAAGAATGAACGATTGTTCTTATACCATTAACCCGTGCTGTTAACAAAAGTAATTAGGTTATGTGCACGAGTGATATTCTAAAATTATTAGTCTTTGGGAAATTGTCATTATTTTTTTGATCACCTATTAGAACACACTTACCAGAGATATTTCTTCTCAGAATTCAACGTCTACCCATCATGAAATTGCCAGTGTGGGAAACTGCTGAGACCACAATGAAGACATATCGTACAATCTCCACCCCTTGCCATTGTTAACACTATTTATTTTCCTTTTAAAGCTCCTTAAATCCAAGATGAAGCTAACTTTTAGCAGTTATTCTCTTTTATCGGATTAATAGTAGAAAGAAAGAAAATGTAACACATAAAATTAACACCTAAGCTATTTGATTACCTATCAGGGTGAAATATAAAAGATATAGCTTTGACTTTCAAAAGATTGTTTGGGGAATTCGTTCTGCTCAGACTTCCCTTTCTGCTTGTCTCCCACACGTTTTCTCATCAGTTTTCTTGCTAGGAGTGTATGCAGGGCAAGCAGCCCAGTTTTAGTAATTGTGCGTGTTTTGGCTTTTGCCTAATCAACACCAGGCACTCTGGTTTTTGCATATTGACATACATTGTAAATTACCCAGGGGTATCAGAGAGGAAAAATCTGCTCTACTAGGTTTGAACAATGTCAGGTTATGAATTATATCATTCGAAGCCGAAATACTCCAACCCAATCTCGCAAATTCCATTCTGAATTTGATATGATTATAGTATGCTTTTGTGATGCTGTGTATAAGGAGGCTTCAAAAAGTTTTTTGACAAAATGGAAGTGAAAAATAATATAAAATTTCCATGAACTTCTTGGATCACCTCATATGGACACCTACTAAAATTAAATTCCTGTGAAGGCAGTCACTGATTGGGTGGGGTGCAGACTCAAGGAGATTTAAAATAGAAGCTGAGTGTTACTGACGCGTTCCAAGTAATTTCCTAATTTGGAATTTCTTTTCTGAAGTAGGGTCACTTATTACACATTAATGGGTCAAATTTAAGTTTGATCGATATTCTTTTCAGAAACAACGTTCCACTCATTTTCTTTGCAAATGCTGGCACTAAAGTGTTGTTACAGAGATATTTGTATATTTTCTTTTAGATTATCAGTGATTTAGTTCATTGTAATCATGGACAGACACAATAGGAGAATACTTTTTACTTTTATGACCTGGAGACTTTCATAGGCAAACAGACAATCTTTACCCTAGATACTTGTGAAATTTTATTAAATTTTCACCATGTTATATTTTAGAGAGAAATGGTACTACACATGAATCATAAGTGGTCTGGGTGAGAGATAAATTTGTTGAAATAGTTTAACCAGGCAAGATGAGATTGTAAGTGGGATGAAGTAATTTTACAGAGAGGAAAATTGTCCTTCTTTCTGACTTGCTTGCATTGCTATACTACGGTTTTTCAAGTGGCACAATCTCTAGAGTTTTTGCTATTGATGTAGCTTATAATTTGTATGAACATGTTTAATAATATCTAGTGTATTTTAAAACCTTAATTATATATGCATCTATATATGAGTCATAATCAACTGACAGTAAGAAATGTATGTATGTATATATATTTATATCATATATATAATTTCTGACATCCTAATTTTATGTCACTGGAAATATATATGAAAATATGAATACTAGTTTCAAGTTCTTTTATAAAGTTCACATTTCAAAAATATTTATGGAAAGCTCACCAGATTCTTGTCTTTTGTTAGGCTTTGAGGTGCTAGCCCATATTTCCCTACTCACAGTTGACTGATTGGAAGTCTGATAGGAAACTAGAGACCGTTGTCAACTCTGCTGAAGCCAGCAGAGGGGATTATGGGAGGTTAAAGGTTAAATAAAAAACAAGGACAGAGTCCATCTAGGTCAGATAAATCCTTAGAGGCTTCAATTAATAAAAATAAAGATATTCAAGTTTTGAAAATTATGAAAATACCATTTGATTTAGAAATACATATTGGGTATGACTCAAGCAGAGTGGGAAATCAGAGTGACTGTAATTATAGTAAAACATTGAACCCATTTTTCCTTACAGGTTGGTAATGCCTACCTTTACCTACCAATTCCATGATAAGAAAGTGTATTACATTAAAACAAAGCATATAGAACTTATCAAAGAACATCAGTTTTTGAGGCTATTGTACGTTGTTTCTGTTGTGCTTTACAGCTACATCATAGGGTGCAGCGCTAGTTGGTAGCATGTTGCATCTCCATTTTAAAGGAAAATAAGTAGTGGGAGTGAGTGGAACAGTCTCTCTGATTATCATTTGTTCCATTTGGATGGAAAAAGGAAGTTCTCTTCTGATTTATGCCTTGAAATAATGTTTTATTTATTCCATCTGTTTATCACAGAGGAGACGGATAGCTTGGGGCTTGTTACCCAAAGGAATCACTTGTCCTGCTTTCCCCCAGTTTGGTCTCATCAAAATTCAAGAACACTGGTGCGACAGGAGTAGGGTGTGGAGGGGACAGACAAGGGAAACAGGAGGGAAAGAGGAGAGATGGAAGTGGGGCTGTAGAAAAGATAAATGGTTTTGCTGTCAGTGCAGTGGAATGAAAATGAAATCAGCGTAGGCCATGTCCATTTCCCCCATCATTTCAAACCCCAAACACTGCTTTAAATAAAACATATTTCTTTTATTTCCCATTTCTTGCTTGCTAACTTAAAGATAAATGACTTGCTTGCAAGTGCAGTGAAAAGGAAATAAAATCAGTAACAGGCAGTGCCCAAAAATGCCCCAGCTGCTTAACGGTCTGGCCTTGAGCAATACACAGTTTTTATGGAAAAGTTTTACTATTCGGCTGTTAAGGAAACAAAAGCAACTCTCCCCAACTCAGGCCCCTAATCCTCAAAAAATAAAAGCAAAGACAAAATAAAATCTAAACCTCAACAAATCCGAGCAATCCAGAACCCTGCATGTCGTGTACGTAGGGTGGTGACATTAAGGGTACGAGAGGAGGTGTCCAGCCTGGAGCTGCGTGAGCACCATTCTGAGGCCACTGGTGCTCGCCCCTGTGATGGGCTAGCTGATGGTCATGCGCCTACAGCCAGAGGTCAGGTGCTGTAATTAGACCCAGGGGTGTTCCTAGGCAGGCAATTGGATATCGTTTGTGAGCAGCAGTTTGGAGCAGCCTCAAAGGTTGGTAATTAGGCAGCGAGGTAACTGAATCAACTAGAGAGTTACTGATATACAGGCCAGGACATGTGTTCAGAAGTAGAGTGAAAGCACTTTTAGATTAAATATATCTTAATAAAAATAATAGGAACCATTTAGCTAGTATCTCTTTGCTTGTCACTAAGTGAAGCGGTTTACACATATGATCTAATTCTTACAACTTGGTGATTTTCTGGGGCAGTATTTAGTGTGTAGTAGATTTATCTGGAGGGCTTTTCCCAACATAAATTCTTTGGTTCCACTCCCAGGGCTTTTAATTCAGAAAGTCTGGGATGGGGCCTGGGGGTTTGCCTTTTTAGATGGTTCCCAGGTGATGCTGCCACTGCATCTCTCAGGAGTGTATGTGGAGAACCATTGCCTACATAAACTTGTCTGTGGTTGTCGTAGCCAGGTTAACATTTGAGGAGTTTATATGCAGCATGTATTCTGTAGGCAGCTCGCATGTATTTTATCTCATTTACTATTTATAATGGCTTTGTGAGGTATCATGTGCTCCTTTCAACAGAGCCTCTTGGCTTTACAGAAGCTATAGGACTTGGCCAAAGCTATCGATCTAATAAGTAGGAAGCCGATTGATCTTTAAGTGCTGGTCTCTAAAACCCTTATTGTAAGTACCACACCTCAGAATTTTGAGTGTCTTTTAAAATAAAAAAGAAAATACTTAAAAGAGTTCACCTGCCCGTATAGCCCACGCAAGGAATGAAAAACGCTCGGATGGTTACATTTCTTTACTCTGCATGGACAGTGCAAATACAAGACATTGAACTCGCAGGGAACTTTTTACACCAATAGAGCGCATTTCATGACTTTGCTCCTAAATAGACTAAATGTCTCTGATCTGAGATGCTTCCCATGCATTTTGCTCTCTTAGAGTGCCCTCAAAGACTGATGAGGTACACATTTCCTGAGGGGCAGAATAATGTCTGGTATGACTGAAGAAACTGGGCAAGACTTTATGGAGGAGGTAGGACTTGAGCGAGTGTAAGTGGGAAAGGGAGCAGGTGTGAAATGCTCGAGAGATGAACGGGCAGTTCAATAGATAAGTGCGGTGAGAAACATGGCCCCAGCTAAGGGAATGGTGTAGAACAATGCAAGGGGATAGGGATGCAGAGTTAAATGTGGGTGACCTTGATGGCCAGCATGGGAAATTGGATGCAGAAATGATTTGATCAACCCTCAAGTTTCAATCTGTATGCTGAGCACATAAGTTGAGAACCTGGACTCTAAGAAGAAAAACTTGCCATCAGGATTGGAGGAAGACTCATGAACAACTCTTGATATGCAGATGACGCAACATTGCTTGCTGAGAGCGAAGAGGACTTGAAAATGTTCACTGGTAAAGGAAGACAACGCCCTGCAGTAGACTGATGGTTGCCGGGGGCAAGGGAAGGGGCTGTGGGATGGAATAGGGAGTCAACAACAATGGGAACGAGAAGGAAGGAAAGGTTCCAAAATTGACTGTTGTCAGGACTGCACAAACCTTCACGTGGCTGAGTTATTGAACTGTACGTTAATTATAATGAAATGAAATTATAAAAAAGAAAGACAAAAATACTCACAAACAGGAAAAATCATAAGTAGAGAAAAGAAAGAAGTTGTCAAGGATTTCATTTTACTTGGATACACAATTAATATTCATGGAAGCAACAATCAAGAAATCTAATGACATATTGCTTGCATTGGTGAATCTGCACACGACCACTTTAAAGTTTCATTTTGAGGTCTAAGGCGTGACTTTGCGGTCTAAGCGATGGTCATTTCAGGTGGGTCCCATGCATGTGAAAGCTGAATGATGAGGACAGAAGATTGATGCCTTTGACTTTTGATATTGCTGAAGAATATTGAGAGTACCATGGACGGCCAGAAGAACGTACACGTTTGTCCTGGAAGAAGAGTAGCCATAATCCTCCTTAGGCCTTCATCTCATGGACGTTGGGCATGTTATCAGAAGAGACCAGTCCCCGGAAAAGGGCATCGTTTTTGTAAAGCAGTGAGTCAGTGGCAAAGAGGACGACCCGAACAAGGTGGATTTACACAGTGACTGCATCAATGGGCTCAAACAGCAAACACGCGACGATGGAGCAAGACTGGGCAGTGTTCCGTTCTGTTGGGTGTAGAGTTGCCTCAGCAGCGTCTAGCAGCAGCACACACAGGAAAGAGCCCTGGTGGTGTAGTGGTTAAGTGCTCACTGTTAACCAAAGGTCACAGACTGAACCCACCATGTGGTCTGCAGGTAAAAAGACTTGATCTGTTCCTGGAGATGTTCGGTTCAAGGAAGTAATGACCGTAGTCAAAGGCTTTACTTTCTTCACAGCCTCATTTGTTTCTGTTTACTTTGCTAGTTCTAGGGGAGCACGTCAATTATCTTTTTTTCCTTTAAATAATTTGCTTTATCTGTTTTTAATTTTTTTTGAACAGTTTTATTGGCATATAATGCACATATCATACCCTTCAGTAATTCAGCCATCTTAAGAGGAGTTGTACAATCCTCATCACCGTTTTAAAATATTTTCTTTTTTGTTGTACTCATTGTCATTAGCTTCCCATTTGCCCCAGCCTCTCCAGCCGTACCCTCAAGAAACTATTAATACTGTGTCTATAGATTTGTATATCCTAGATTTCATATGCAGAAAAACATACAAAACAACACCGCCAAAGCTAACAACAATAACAAAGGAAAACAGAGAAAAACTTCAGTTGAAAAGGGGATAGAAAATAGAACTAGAACACAAAGGAGCTCAAATGATAAGGTGTTTTAAATGACCATTTTAAGTGAGCTTCATCTGCGCTGACCTATTTCCCATTGCACTCTGGATGAGAATAAGGCTGTTCACAGCCCTGATCTGTGCTCTGAGAGGATTCACTGGCAGCTCTGTCCATGAATATTGTCTCTTCACTTAAAAAAAAAACAAACTGAAAAAACTGGACAATGTGTCAAAAGGGTAATCAAATGATAAGATATTACATTTTAACCTAAATATACCCACCATAATCAACCTTACGATGCTCTTTGTCGGATAACAAGTCTATTCATATCCCTTGACTATGGTCAGAGGGGACTCAGGAGAAGCTTATTCCACACGTGGGCTCTGCAAGTGGATTTGGACTTCTACTCTCAGCACAGCCTTCTGCAAACCAGGCAGGTGTTCAGAACTTGGCTCTGAGAACAGGAGGGGAGGGAACACCTTTAGAAAGATTTGAGTTTTATTGCTTACCATTTTTTTGAATCACACAGCCTGGTTTGCTTCTTCTATGTGGACTTCGTTGGCCACTTACTTACATGGCTGCTTGTTTGAAGACAAGCCTTTAAGACTCCAGATGTGAGTCTTTCTGATTGCCAGACACTATCTAGTTTTTTCGTTTTTACCACACTTTGCTCTTACTTCCTTATCTTCAGTGATCTCTTCATGTGGATGAGCATCCAGCGGGGCCATGTCATAAAAGCTAATTGTTCTTAGATCCGGGCTGGCATTAAGTGCAAGCTCCAGATCCATTCATGTCTCTATGGTTAATACATGTCACTGGTTCACCTTAGAGACATCGTTATCATTTTATGATACAGAACAGGGGCATCAGACAAATCTATTAATAGTGTCATTCATTTGTTCACTAGAATCAAAAACACCATCGAGCAAAGGAAATTACTCAAGTATAGGCTAGCTAAGACCAACAGTACATAAATTGTTGATTTGCACATGTTGAACTCTTAAGTGACTGGACACTACATACTCAATGGAGGTTGGCACCAGGGTAAATTTTCAATAATATTCATTCCTCACAGCATAACCAGGGCTACCAGATTAATGCATGTCATAATCATGAAAAGAGGACATTAAAATAGTAAGTATGCGGTAGTCTTGGACCACCGTTAATTACACACCTTCCTTTTTTATCTCTTCCTCAGCACCTACTTCAGAGCAAAGCACTTTAGTTGAACTCTGAGCAGAATGAAGATTATTGGAATCACGGATACACCTAATACAAATTACATCAGAAACTGTAGATTGTCTGAATATTTACCAAATATATTGGTGCTGTGCTGAACCTGGCGGCACATTGGTGGCGCTTATAGTTCAAGCCATGCAGTTGCTCCACAGGAGAAAGACGAAGCAGTCTGTTTCTGTAAATCTTTCCACCTTGGAAACCCCGTGGAGCAACTGTCCTCCATCACTGTTAGTCCGAATCAATAGCCCCAGGTTGAGTTTTGCTCTGTGTTTATCAGAAAGAAAGTTTTAGCAGATAGAAAGTTATCTGAATGAGAGAATGTTAAATCATAGGAATTTGAATTAGAAGAGAATGAATCAAAGATGATTACACATTGGGATGCTAACCACAAGGGCTGCAGGTCCACAGGAGAAAGCTGAAAGTTACTATTCCCGTGAAGGCTTCAGTCCTAGAAACTCCCAGGGACAGGGACAGCTCCACCCTGTCCTAGAATGCCATTATGTGTTGGAGTCGACTCAGTGGCAGTGAATGAGAATCAGAGTGAACATAATTCAGATCCACTTAGGAAACAAGGCAATTTGGAAAGTCTCTGGAATTTGTGACATTAAGAAGGTTAAAACAGTAGTGTGGTACTAAAGCATTCTTGCTCTAGGCATTAAAAGCAGAAGGATATAGATTGAAGGGCCCAGGTAATGGGGAAATTCACAAGCATTAATTATTAGCTCCGTTTGTGTCCTTAGTGAACCATGTCTGACCCTCTTGTCCATGTAGCCTAAATATACTTCAAGTGATGGGAAATAGGGATAAAAATATCTTCATACCATTTTTTAGGGTCAGTGATTTTGCACTGAGGTATAGATGAAATGTATCTTGTTCATTGTTTATTTACATCATATTTTGAATAGACAATATTGGAAAAATTTTCCTTTAGGAACAGGTTTTTTTTATAAATAAAAAAATGAAAATATTGCATTGGATAATTCAAACACAAGTGTTGATGCACATAGAGAAATAGTGTTTTATGGTTCAGTTGTTTGGAGACTAAAGTCAACCTTTGATTTTTTTTATCTAGTGGAATGGGTACAATTCTGGGTTTACAGAGGCCTCTGGACGGTTTTCCTAATTATTTTCTCTTCTTCTAATCTTTGTAAAGGAGAAGGAGAACTGAGGTCGTTCGCTCCGCCTCTCCAGCGTGGATTGTATCTCAAGGGGTCTGGTATAAAATAATCACATTCCGATGCTCACAGAGAGCAGAAATCTCTGTAACGTTTGTTGTTCAGCAAATCATTCGTCATCCTGATTGCCTCAGTCGGCACTTTGCTCATTTGTAGATTTTTCCTTTCTTGCCAGAATTTTGCCTTAGTAAAAATGACTTAGGGTGTAGTTATAAGGTTCACTCTGATTCTTCATGATAGAACAGGTACAAGAACTGTGTATTTCCAAATCCACTCCCACTCAGATTCTGTTATTGTGACTATGTGTTGCTTAGAGCTTGCCAGTCATAGAGTGTTGACTTTATATTCTGCCGAGGACGACATCTGTGCTCTGGCAAGAAAGTTTAGGGAACATTAAGACTGCACAGCCCTAAATGACATTTTATATTTACTTTATGAGGAATTAATTTTTTGGACTACAGATATGAAATCCAGATAAACTGATGAGCACATATACATATGAAATGATTCTGGCATCTAGAGATATTTTATTTCAGCGCCTTTTTTGTTGGTATTTTGAAGTCTTTTGTGAAAAATTGCAAAATTTTGAAAGTATAATAACTTTTGGGGTTTCATGATAACAGCACCTATGTAACCATTATCTATAGTTCGGCTTTTAGAAAATTAAAACTGTTCATTGAATTGAGTTAAGAAGCATAAAAGCAGAGCGAGTGCAAAGAGAATGAGGAGGAAGAAGCAGTGCGCGCGTGCCCCTGTTCATTCCCCAGAAACCGGCTCAGTGCAACCACCCACCCACCGCCCTTGAGTCGCTCTGACTCAATCTTATGTAGGTTTTCTGAGGCTGTCAATCTTTATAGAAACGGTCTCAACTTTCTCCTGTGGAGATCTGGTGGGTTTGAACTGCCAACCTTGTTGGTGGCAGGCTAACTCTAATGTGACCCTGTTCAACGAACAGTGAATAAATACAGCATGGATGGAAGCCCCAGAATTCTGGGCTGCAGCTAAGAACCTGGGAGTTGGGGTGACTCCAGCAGCAGGGACGATGAGGACCAGCGATGGCAAAGCAGCCGAGAGAACCTTCCCACTAACGTTGTATGACTCCTTCTTCACAGCCATTTTGAGCTGGGATTGGGCAGTCCTCCAGAGAAGGGACATCAAAGAGAAACTCACCTGAATAAGCTGTCACCTGGTATGTTAAAGCAGTGTGGCTTGGTGATAGGAATTCATAGGCCTTGAACCTGAGAGGGGTTAACAGGAGGCTGTGCCGCTACGAGAGAACACTTGAATCTTGCTGAGGTTCGAGACAAATGGACAGCAGGACAGGGAGGAACTGCAAGCAGCAGGGTCGGGGGAAGAGTCCACACCGTTACTGACACAGAGAGAAGGAGCCTGTAAAGGGGTACTCGGAGGGTAAAGGGGCACCCATGAGGGAAAGAAAGAGCCCTCTAGTCTTTGCCCTGGAAAGTCAAGCCCTGTTGCTTACATCACAGTCCAGGCAGCTAAATATTCCCGCCATTTCCATATATACCTGTTGTCTTTCTGAATTCAAGCATCCGGAACTGAATCAGCACTGAATAATGACTTCTTTCAGGAAAAGATAGCTAGTCCATGGCTGCTCTCTTGATTCGGATACACAGGGACCTGTGGACAGAGTGCAGCACCCCGCTGGTTTCCAAGGCAGGGGTCTTTCCCCACGCAGAGGCTGTTGAGTGTGGACCCGAGTCTTTTGATTGGCACCTGGTTATTTGACCTTGGTGCTACAAGGTCAGTCAATCAGAGACAGTTCCCACCGAAAACTAGAGTATGACATTTAAAGTTAAAAAAGAAATAGGAAAATGACCAAGGTTTAACTAAAAATAGTAAAGCACGCAGAATTACAAGAGAAGGATCAATCAAAAGAAAAGCATGGAGGAGAGAGATTTTATCCTATGAGGTCAGACTACTGCCAAGAATCAATCATTTTCAGACTGTGGTGCTAAATGTGTTTGGAGGAAGCAAAAGTCACAGAAAACAATGGAAGGAGTGTATTGGAAAGTGGATTATTAAAGATACAATTAGGTTAAAAATGTATCACCTTACCACTTGATCTCTCTTTTGAGCCTTTTAAAATTAGAACAAATTTAAACTAAACTAAGTACAACAAGGTTTTTTAATATTTCGACTGAGATAGAAATATATCAAGTAAGTAATTGGATGAATGGTTTCCTCATGGCACAGTGGGGGAGGTTGTAGGGAAATGGCGAGCTAATGACAATGGATACACGAGGTAAATGTTCTGAAATTGATTGTGGTGATGATTGTATTACTTTTAAAAAATATGATTGAATTATTGTATTATATGTGAATTATATGCTAGTAAAATGGTTAAAAAAGAAAATGGAGGAACAAAATGAGAGATTCAACAAGGAAACTGAAACTTAAAAAAGAAAGAAAATTGGAAAACAAGGCAAAGTAGTAATATAATAGGAGAGAGACCATAGTAGAGGTCAACAGACAAACTGTAGAATGAGTGAATTAAAAGACAAAATAACAAGCCTCAAGAACAAGAAACAAAAGAAAAGGTAATATTTGATTTAATTAGGAATCAGTCTAATATAGACATTCCAGAACTCTATAGTAATAGTAAAGACATAGATATTATTTTTCAAGCGATAACCATAGAGATGATCAGAACTGAACAGAGAAACAAATACGAGAAGCTACATGAGCAGAACTTTGAGCAGGAATCAGAGGAGGGATGACATTGATGTTGCTGGATCTTAGATGAAAGAAAACATCCTTATCAGTAGTTTACTTGTGTTTTATTGATGTGAGAATGGTGAGACTTAGTTTTGTGTACTCTGAACATGTCACCAGTAGAGACTGGTTCCTGAAAAAGCACAATGTGATAGTTAGGGGTTTTTTTTTTTGTTTGTACCTGGCTCCTGTAAGAAGATGTGGGTGGAGGATAGCCTGCCAGCCAGGTTGCAACTTGATGACCTCCTTAGGAGGTGTGATGAAATAAATGGCTGCCTGGAGACCGGGCGCCTCTTTCTCTATCCTTTCACCTTCCTGCTGGTGAGTCACTATGAGAACTCTCGGATCCACGGCCATTGGAACCACGAGACTTTGCACCCACCGGCCTGTGATCTTCTTGCATTCTGCATCATGGCATGTGACTGCATGAGTCCAATGAGGGACTTACGGACTCGTGTCGGCACAGTGAAAAAGCAGAAGGCCCTCACAGAGATTAACTGACACAGTGACTGCAACAATGACCTTGAAAAGAACAATTGTGAGGACAGTGGAAGACCAGGCAGTGTGTCCTTCTGTTGTACACAGGTCACTCTGAGTGGAATTTACACCACAGCCAACAACAACAACCAACAGCCACAACCGCCCAACTACCCAACCACAACCAGTCACCCCGCCCAAACCAACTGCAACCAAACACAATCCATGGATGTCAACCAAAAGAGACATAGATTAACTCCCAGCCGTCTTCTAATAAAACTCTTCAAAACCAAAGCAAAAGAATTCGGAAAGCAGCAAGAGACAAAGATCAGTGTAACTTACTGAGAAGCATTCATAGAATCAGTGTACATACCCCCCAGCAATTTTAGACAATGGAACAAAATGTATAAATTATTAAACAAAAATGATCTCTAACTAAGAATCCTCTACCCAGAAAGATGTCACTTAAAAACAAGTGTGGAAAATCAAGATATTTTCCGCAACCAAATGCTCTGGGAATTCGCCACTACCAGGCCAACGCTGCAAGTATGAAGAGAATGCACCAAGGGAACAGCAAGGCCATCACATAATTGCCTGGATTTATGCACTGCAAGAGGCAACATGAAACAAACTTCTAACTAGGATCACAATACTTTGTTCCATGTAGAATGGGAGAGAAATGGGGAGCAGAATGCCTAGACTTTCTTTGTTTGGCTGGCAAGCAGAAGATGGAAACCAAAATAAGAGAGTCAAGTGTTGTCTGTGGGTCACTGGAAGAAATAACTGCCTTCAGCACACAAGAAGGTGCCCTGGTGGCATAAGGGTAATCCATTTGTTGCTAACTACCAGGTCAGCAGTTTGAAACCAACAGCCACTCTGTAAGCGAAAGAAGGGGCTTCCTTCTCCCATAAAGAGTTAGGGTCTGTGAAATGCACAGTGACAGTTCTACCCTGTCCTTGTAGGGTCACTGTGAGCTGGAATAGACTCAATAGCAGTGAGTTTGGTTTTGGGTTTGGTATTATGCAGACCAATTCCAACATTGTGGCAACCGGTTTTGCAGACTCACCCCCCAACCCCCAGATTATACACAATCTGAGTACAGGGTTAATATGGTAATCATGGAGGTTTGCCCCATCATACCTTATATGTTAGGAATTGAAGACAAACATTAGAATGAGATTATTAAAAAAATTTTTTTTTAGTAAAACCCTTCCGCGGACCCATGGTGGCAATTTATTATGCTCTGTTTTATGTCAGTGGTAGCCATTTTTTAAACCAAAAATTGGTGATCATTATTTAATGAGTGGGCAGAATATTTGAAATCCAAGCTCCCTTGAAAAACTTAAGGCAGATATACGATGACCACATCTTTACTTATTTTGAGGAATAGGCTTATGAACTATTATTTAAAGAATAATAACAGTGAGCAAGTGGAATAATACATTTAACTCATTTTTCCCTAGAAGACAGAAAATTTGCAAATTCAGTGTTTTTTTAGAGACATAAGCACATTTAGAGCAATCAGAAATGAAAGTAACTATAAAGGATGGAGGGTGGGGAGAGCATTTATGGTGAGGTTGGAGTTGCCATTGATTTTAGATGCCAATAAAAGGGGAGAGAGCGTGACACATGTTAAGAGCTCACATTTGTTATACCTTCTACAACCCCAGAGACAGGTTTTATTGTGCCCATTTCCCCATGGGAAACATTCGTTCAGAGATGTTACCTGATTTGAAAGCCCGTGCTGTTCTGCTCCATACTGTCTTCTGTTCAGTCACTGTAAAATCCCAGGCCAACCAACGTCAATCAGGATCTAATTGAATCCCTCTTATTCCTCAACTTAGTCATATTAACTATCTGTGAATGGAAATGTCACGAGAATTTCTTGAGCGTCCTTTCAAGATCTTTAATAACATCATTTTTCAGAACTGAATGAAGAGTTTTCTTCTCTGGGAAACTGCACTTCCTCAGGCTTAGTTAGTGACCTATAATATGTTGTTGCTGTGCTTGTTATGTGCTACTGAGTCAATTGTGACCCACAAGGACCTCACGGGACCCCGTAAAGCTGTCCATACAGCGTTGTCTGTCGTCTTTATAGAGCAAATGGCCTGGTAGTTCTTTTGTGGAGCAATGGGGTGGGTTCAAACTACCGCCCTTTCAGTTAGCAACCAAACCCCTCACTCTTTTCATTACTAGGGCGAATTCTATTATTTGTTGCCGTGTCGTTAGATTAGTTTTATCTCTCTGTGCCTGTCTCTCCCACAAAACTCTCAACTCCTCCGATGCTTACTATTAAAGAGTGGCCCATAACACGGCAGCCTCAGGATCATTTAGGAGCACTAAGAAAAACAGACTCTCAAAGTCTTTCCCGGATCTGTTGTTGGTATTGTGGGTTGCCAATTTAATGGAGCACAGAGCAACCTATGTACAACAGGTGAAACGCAGTCCAGTTCTGGGTTACCCTGAAACACTGTTATCTTGGAACCCACTGTGTAGACTTCTGTGAGAATCGGTCTGTGTTGACCAGGGACCGGACCTTCTGGATCACATGTCCAGAGTACGCGAGACAAAGCCTTTTCATCCTTGCATCTAAAGAGCATTCTGCCTGTACTTCTTCTGAGGCAAACTTGTTTTTGTTCTGGAAGTCCATGGTTCTTTCAGTATCCTTCACCAACACCATGATTTATAGGCATCAATTCTTATTTATTGCTCGGTTTTTACATACACGAGCTAATGGAAAAGAATATGGCTTGCGTCAGGCACACCTTAGTCCTCAAAGTTAGCTCTTTAGCACTTTAAAGAACTCTTTTTGCAAAAGATTGCCCCAATGTAATAGATCATTTGATTTTTTGATTGATGCTCCGATGGACATTGATTATCGGTACAAATAAAATGAAAGCCTTGAGAACATGAATCTTTTCTCAGTTTATCATGATGTTGACTTGGGTCCATTGTTTTCTTCACATGGATTTGCAGTCTGCTGAAGGCTACACTCTGATCTTCATTAGGAAGTGTTCCAAGTCCTCTTCACTTTCAGCAAGCAAGCTTATCTCATTTATATATTGCAGGTTGTCAATCTACTTCCAGTCCTGACGCCATATTCTTTAAAACATCCAGAATCTCAGATTACTTGCTCAGGACACAGATGGAATAGACACAACCCAGACACATTTCCCTTCTGCTCTAAACCTCACAGCATTCCGTTGTTCTGTTCTAACAGTTGCCTTGTGGTCTCTGACAGCTTCTGCATGCCTTCCGTGAAGTGTTCTGCAGTGGTCATTGTTTGCAGTGTTCTCCATAATTTGTTAGGATGCTCACAGTCAAATGCTTCTGTGTAGTCAATAAAATACAGGTAAATAAGCTTCTGGTCTTCTCTGCTTCTTGCCAGGATCCCCCGACTCCCCCAATGGCGTCTCTAATTCAGCATCGTCTTTGGGACGCAGCTTGAGCTTTGGCAGCTTTCTGTCCACTCACTGCTGCAACCATGGTTGAATTATCTTCAGTAAAGCTTTAACTGCATGTGATACTCGAAGGGGCACTGAATGATTTAATGTGGTTCTTCTGGCCAAAGTCTCTAACTCCCATAAACAACCTTTCCATGCATGGGTCTGGTAAGAAGGTGGGGATAATACTGATCAGATTCACTTGTGAGTCATTGAAAACAGGATTCCTGGGAGTGCCATCCTACTGTGTATCACCTGAGAAGGAAGAGTAGGGATGTCCTTATCAGCAGGACGCAAGAGTGGACCAGAGATGACTGCATAGGGTCCTTCTGGATCCAGATGACAGTTATCGCAGCAGAGGGGCAGCTGTCACACCAGGAGCTAGAGCATGAGAGGGGAGGGCTGGGTTTCCGAGCTGAGATTAGGGCTGTTGTTCAGGAGGCAGACTTCTCCAGTGGGGCACCTCTGGGTTCTTAAAAGAGCTGGGTTGCTGATCCATAGAGCTTGAGCTGACTGCCTTTGGATTGAGGGTTACAGCAAAAGGGTACGCCAATTTGGCCGTATTAACAGACCTGTGACTTTGTCACACACATGTCCTGGTTAGCAACTACCCTGAGCACCTCTTATGGGCATTACAATTTGTTAACTTCTTTAATAAATCATTTAATCGTGGATTTGGTCTCTGAGTTGCTGTGTAGCCACTTCAATGGATATTGGAATCTAGAGAAGTAAAATAGAGAACGCTAAGACAATTCAATATTAAAGATATTGTTTGATAATGTAGGTACAAGGGGGCTTTAAAAAGTTAGTGGAAATTCATTTTCCTAATCTCTTTTCTTTTTCACAAACTTTTGAAAAGCCTGGTATTCAATTGGCTCACCTTTCTTTGGAATGGGAACAAATAGGCATCTTTTCAGGCTGTAGTCTGGTTACTATCTTCCAAACAGATAGCCATCTTCTAAACAGATGTGTGAGTGTCTCCAGGGTTGGAGCCATTTATTGAAACTTCTGAATGGGTGTGTCATTAGTTTCTTAGTGCTGTCAGTTCTTGATTATATTTTTGTTGTTCAGTATCTGGTCTATGATGTTGGTGTGATATTGCCAGGTCATCTTTGATTTATTACAACACTATATGTAGCAGAACACTATCTGGTCTTGCACCATCTCCATAATTGTCATGGATGAGCCCATTGTAACAGCCATTCTGGAAAGCCATCTTTTGTAGGGTTTCCCTCTTGTTTTGCCGAATCTTTCAATATTATGACTGAACCCTTTCCTTTTCAGTTCTTTCAACTTGAAAAATATTGGGTATGTTTTTCCTTCTTAGTTGTTTATTTCCAGGTGTTTGAATTTTTCATGATAACAACCTCTAGGTTTTGAAACCTTCTGTGTAACTCTTTTGATTCAGCATCTCTCTATTGGCTTTAGCTACCATTCTGTGCCCCAAAGCACATTTCCGGGTCCCCTCTGTTTTTAATTTTTAAAAATTTTTCTGACTTTGCCTTTTTAATGTATGGTATCCTTGATATGATCCCACAACTCATCTGGTCTAATGTGTCCTATCTATTTTTGAGATGGCCTTTTAAATCCACGCTCTATTTTGGCTTTCATGGATTTCTTTTTTCAGCTTCAACTTGAACTTGCATATGAGCCATTGATGATCTCTTTTCATGGCTGTTCCTTGACGTTGTTTTGTCTAATGAAATTGAACTTTTTCCATCTTGTCTTTACACAGATAAAGTTGATTGATTCTTGTGTATTCTAACCAACCATTTCCACGTGTGTAGTTTATTCTGTTTAAAAAAGGCATTTCAATGAATAGGTAATTGGTCTTGAAATGTTTTATCAAACAATATTCAGCATTTTTTCTATGACCAAAGTCATATTTTTAAACTGATTTTTCTTTGTTCTCAACTTTCACATCTAATCCCCTCAGACCTACTTAGAATTGCACTTTAATGAAATCTCTAGATGTTTTACCTATACTTTACAGGTTGCTAAATGCCATGTTATTACATGGTGAGCACTCATTTGAGCAAATAGAATATATATACATATATACATATATATACATACATACATACATGCAGTAGACCCACTGTTACTGTGTTTCTTCCTTTGGATAGTTGTGGGCAGTGCTATTCTAAAACGTTGGTCACCTGGAGCTCAGTGCACATTAAGTCCTTACTTTCCTTCCCCCCCCTCTGAGCCTGAGGACCACTGATATACATTCTACGCTGTACATTTGCCTACTTTATTGCTTATTTAGGTGGGATTGTGCAACACCTGTCATTTTCTCTCTGGGTTATTTCACTTTGCAGAATGCTTTCTAAGTTCATCTATTGTAGTATGTGTATGTTAACTTCATTTATGTGTATGGAGTAAGTAATATTCCATCGTATGTGTGTACCTTCTTTGGGTGAGACACATAGTTGTCAGTTAATAATTACAAGGCTGGCTGTCTGAAATTATCAAGAAACTCTGCAGAAGAAAACCCTGCCAGTCTATTTCTGTAAAATTTCAGCCATGGAAAACTCTATGGAACAAACTTCCCCTCTGACATCCACGGGGTCCCCATGAGCCAGCGTAGATGACAGCAGATTTCATAGGTATGCACAGACATTTTGCTTATCCATTCATTTGTTGACAGGCATTTTGGTAGTTTCGAGTTTTTACTATTATGACTAATGCTACAATGAACATTGGTATATAAGTATCAGTGTCCTGCTTTTAATTTTTTGAACATATGCCTAGGAGTGGAATTGCTGTCTTATGTGGTCATTGCATTTTTTAAAATACTTTTATTGGGGACTCTTACATCCCTTATCACGATCCGTACATTCATCCAGTGTGCCAAGCACATTTGCACATATGCCGCCACCATCATTCTCAAGGCATTCTATTCCCAATTGAACCCCTGATATCAGCTCCCCATTTCTTCCCCTACCTCCCCTCCGCACCCACCCTCACAAACCCTTGATAAGTTATAGATTATTATTTCCATATCTTACCTTGTCCCCCGTCATTCCTCACCCACTTTTCCATTATTTGTCCCCCTTGGAGGGGGTTCTTGTTGATCATTGTGATTGATTCCCCCTTTCTTCCCCCACTATCCCCTAATCCTCCTGGTATCGCCACTCTCATTGTTGTCCCTGAGGGTTTATCTATCCTGGATTCCCTGTGTTTGGGGCTTTTATCTATAGCAGTTGGCATGCTCTGGTCTAATCCAATTTGTAAGGTAGAATTGAGGTCATGATAGTGGGGTGAAGGAAACACCAAAGAACTAGAGAAAAGTTGTGTGTTTCATTGGTGCCACACTGCACCCTGACTGACTCATCTCTTCCCTATGACCCCTCATTTTTAACTTTTTGAGAAGCCACAAATCCAATTTCTTTTTCTTGTGTTTAGGAGGGTTGGACACTGGCTCCCTGGGGTGGTTAGAGGCATGCTTCAGAAGTGTTGATTGGCAGAGGTCTAATCCCTCCACTGCTGGGGGGTCTGAGCTGTATGGTCTGTGGGACAAAGGAGAGTCCTTCTTCTTATGCAGGGCCGAGTAACTATAGCCACATGTTAACTCTTCTGCCCCAATGTGTCCTGGGCAGGAGCAACCAACTCTCAACACAAAGCTGTTTTGATGCCAAGAAGTGGGAATAGAGAAGTAAATCTAAAACTTCATTTTTAGAGCTCCTTCAGAGATGACGAATATTTCCTCTCCTTAATTATTTATGGTGTTACCTTGGTGGTATTTATAGAGTGTGATCAGCTTCCCTCCTTGATGCTCATTCTGGAGACTGTGTAAATTTAGTTTCCCCGAGTGTGTCTCATATGTCTTTTCCATGGAGCCAAGACTGACATGCATTCTATCTCCCTTTACTGACGCTGTGATTTATCTTCATTGTTACTAAAGTGCTGGGGTCAGAAGAGCTCCAGCTTATGGTCTTTGGCTGGTTTAGATTCACGGCTATCTGCCTGATTGTTTTAAATGCCTTTCATAAGAGACATATCTGAAAGTTGCATGCAGATTTCTTTTATTATTTTCTATTGCCAGTCTATGCAAACTTTGAAATGTCATAGAGTGGGTAAGTGTACCATTGTCCTGCTGCATGCACTTAACTATGGTTAAGCACAACACTAATAAGCCTTTTAGGTAGGAACTTGAAAAATGTGAAAACATCAACAAAATCCAGTAAATTCTCAAACCAACACAGTGAATAGAGTAACTTGCAGACATTTCCAATCTGCAGGATTTTCTACTAATTGGATTTCCAAAATATGTTTTATATGACTTTGTGAACAAGTGACACTGTGCCTGCTTATGTTTTCACACAGTGTTGGAAAGCAAAGCTTTCTCTCTTTCTTGGCGATACTTATTTATTAGCTTGATGCCAAGCTTTCTGCTGGAGCCTTTTATTGCCAATTTAAGGCTTTATTTCATCATCCCTCCTCAGGCAAAAATCCTGTTATTTTCTGAGGATGGCAGTGATGATGGTGTTTTTGCTGGGAAATTATGACAAAGGTGAGTCGGTGATGTAAATAGAGTGTCACCTCCTCAGTTGGATAGTTTCTCTCTGTAGCTTTTATCTAGTATATTTTAAAGAATTCCAGGAAAGTGAAGCGATAGATGTTTACTCTTTAAGTTGGCCTTTAGAATGTGGAATTATTGTTAGTAAAGAAAAGCTTGTTTGAGAATTGAAGTGTGGTGGGAAGTGTTAGACTAGGTGTTAGACAGTATAGGTTCTCCCTTTAGATCCCCAAGTTATATGACTTTGCCCAGTTTGTTGATACCTGAGGATAAGTTTTTTCTGGTTCAAAACTCAGTACATAGAATTTACTAATTGATATATGTAAGCCCTAACCAAACAAAATCAAACCAAAATGACAAAACTAATTGATCCCGACTCAGGAACACAGGAGCGCAGAGTAGAACTGCCCCATAGGGTTTTTCTCAAGGCTGTAAGTCTTTGAAAGTAAGGCGGCTGGTGTATTCATGTTACTGGCTTCTGAGTTAGAAGCCCACCCCTTCATGTACTCACAGCCTTCTGCACACAGTGATGTGTGGTAAACAAGTGGCAGATGATGATGAGGATGTTCCCGATGTAATTTATTTTGGTAATGTAATTGATGCCCCACGAGAAAGACATATTCTAAGTAATTATTCAGAATGTACAACTTATCTTTGGAAAGATGAGATGTAAACACAAAGAGACTACTAATGTATGCCCCACTCCCACTCCTCACCTGTGCCCAGGAATTTAAGACACAACAGATAAGATACTGAAAACTTTTAAAAGAAGAAGTGATGTTGAAACGTTTTCTCTTTTTAAGAAGGTTGCATAACTTCTTCTTGACCTTTGGCAAATATCAAGAATAATATCTGTTCTTAGCAGTTTAAAAAGATTGTCTTTAGTTGGAGAATATATATTATAAATCTTTTTATTGGGGGCTCATACAACTCTTATCACAATCCATACATCCATCCATTGTGTCAAGCACATTTGTACATTTGTTGCCATCATCATTCTTAAAGCATTTTCTTTCTACTTGAACCTTTCGTATCTGCTCCTCATTTCACCCCTCCTTTCCAAACCCCTCTCCCTCACGAACCCTTGATAATTTACAAGTTATTATTATTTTGTCATGTCTTATACCGTCCAACATCTCCCTTCACCCACTTTTCTGTTGTCTGTCTCCCCAAAGAGGAGATTATATTTAGATCATTGTGATTGGTTCCTCCTTTCTCCCCCACCTTCCCCTTCCCCTCGTGGTATCACCACTCTCACCACTGGTCCTGAGGGGTTTATGTGTCTTGGATTCCCTGTGTTTCCAGCTCTTATCTGTACCAGTGCACATCCTCTGGTCTAGCTGGATTTGTAAGGTAGAATTGAAATCATGCTGTGGGTGGAGGGGGAGGGAGGAGAGAATCATTCAAGAACTAAAGGAAAGTTGTATATTTCATCCTTGCTACACTGCACCCTGACTTGCTTGTCTCCTCCCTGTGACCCTTCTGTAAAGGGATGTCCAGTTGCCTACAGATGGACCAGATGGACTTTGGGTCCCCACTCCACACTCCCCCCCATTCATAATTATATGATTTTTTGTTCTTTGATGCCTGATACTTGATCCCTTTGACACCTCATGGTCACACAGGCTGGTCTGCTTTTTCCATGTAGGCTTTGTTGCTTCCGAGCTAGATGGCCACTTGTTTACCTTCAAACCTTAAAGACCCCAGACAATATATCTTTTGATAGCCAGGCACCATCAGCTTTCTTCACCACATTTCCTTATGCATCCACTTTGTGTTCACCAATCATGTCAGGAAGGTGAGCATCATAGAATGTCAGTTTAATAGAACAAAGTGTTCTTGCATTGAGGGAGTACTTGAGTACAGGCCCAATGTCCATCTGCTATGTTGATACTAAACCTATAAATATATGCACATAGATGTATTTCCCCATGTATAAAATATATATTTACATATTTTGAGAGAAAAACTCTATGGATTACTTTTGTGAGAATTGGACATTGTAACAAATTATTTTATTTGAACTTTCTGCTTGTTTGAATAACTGCATGTGGAAGAGTGTACTTTCTTCATCTCTCTCAATAGCCTAGGACAATCAACTAACAATTTTTATAAACTTTTGCCCTGTGGAGCTCATAAACACCTTTATTTGGTTTTTGCTAATTATTTTAACAACTAGTTTAAAGAAAATAGTGAAGCTTTTAGTCTTAAATTTTTTTAGTTTTATTTTTCTATCTTATTTTCTATTCTGCTTAGGACCAACATTACCTATTTTGTGATTAGCCCAACAAATGACATTTCATTCTTTATATTTAAGCTCATTTTCTGAGCATTAAGTCTCAACTTGCACTCCTACTGTCTAGGTCATTTCACACTGAGTATGAACCTCAATAATGTCATTTAACCTCTTTGAGGTCTCATTTGCCTCATTTTTAATGAATGTCAGACTGAGACATATATGCTGTTTCAACTTTGATGGTCCTTTTGGCTATAGCAGTTATTTCCCTCTCTAGTCTTCTAGCTTTCACAGATAATTTCAATTTCTTCTTAATTAATATCATCCCCTTTGCTTGAAAAATATACATCCTTTTTCATTCATCTCTATTTCTGTCTATCTATTCACTTTAAGTAAATTGTTTTAACTATACAAGGAATTTGTTTCTTGAAAAAAGAACAAGACATGGGTGTACAATCTCTGCCGGTAATGGATACTGACTAATTGATATAAAGATAGCAAGCCATGTCTCTCATCATAACTGTGACAATTCTGAAGGGCATCCCATCTCCCGAGCACCCCATAGGATAGCCTGACACTTGATTTACAACAGCACTGCAAGGGAAATTCTTCTTCAGACCAATTCATTTATCTCACTTCTTTTCAATTTGTCTTTTGAGAAGACATGCAAACAGACCTCTTCATTCACCTCTCCTTCTCAGAGTTGGTTTCTAGAGAAACCATTCTAAGATGGTACCATTCAGAAGTTTACACTTCAATTAGGATTGTAGACAATAAAACTAGTGTTTAGTGTACACTGAGCTTCTGTTATAGGTAATGGGGAAATTTGAAACTAGATCCACTCAGTTGTGATCAGTCGAGCAACTTGGCGTATTTTGAAAAGAGACAGGGAAAAGTTGGTTGTACACACACACATGAGTGAGTATACATATATGCCACTTTTTTAAAGCATGGTAAGCACAATGGTGAAATTACATTTGGTTTTATGGGAATTTGCATGGGGGAGTGTGAAAAACATACAGCAACTCATCTTGGGACATGAGGATTCATGAGACAACAGGGGAAGTCCTGACCATTGATATATGTTGAGCTAGCCACTCCAATGAAGGGATAAAAGTACTTTAGTAGCCAATTGCTTTCACCAAGAGAACTTGAAATGATTCTCACTGAAGTGAATTCTGGGTGGAGGGAATATGTGAACAGATTCAGAGCCATGAGTGGCTCATGTAGAGGACATCTGCTGGTTTGCTTGTTTTCCTGTCCAGCATCTGTACTCATCTATACTCTTCCAATATTAGCACTTTGATTCCAATTAGATTTAGCTACAAAAATGTGAACTCCACAAGTAAGTCAATTGGAAACGGACCTCACTCTCTTACACACACGCACACACAGTGTAGAGGTGCTCCTCTATTGTCTGAGGCCTAGCTTCACCTAATGCTGTTACTCTACCACATATGATTTCCATTCCCAAAGCTACTTGATGGGTGCACTGGCTGCTGAGCCTACAAATAGTCCTTCTGTGTTTCAGCCAGCCATTGGGAGAAAGAGGAGGAAAAGACATGTCATCTGTTGCTAAGGATACTTCTTATATAACAATGTCCATTTAGGTACCATTGGACAGAACCTACCTATGAGGGAGAGTAGGAATATAGTATGTATGCAACAGATCATCTAGGACATTAAATAAGTGAAAGAGAAAATATTGGGAAGTCTTTGCCGTAGAAACTGTCGCCTCTCAAAAACACAGTCTTGCTAGACTCCAAAGGGTAGGCATGGGATTTAGACCTGCTAAGCCATGCTCCGTCCACGGGATTTGAATGCAAGTTGAATGAATGAAGAGTAGTGTGGTGGGTGCTCTGGGGAGATTGTCCATGGGGCTCTGTCAGCTGGAACGCTCTGTTTTCACCAGTTTCCCCTTTGGCTTTTGTCAATGAACCTATATCTTTCTTAAGTTAGAAAGTTTTTTCATCACTTTTACCTACACACACACAAACCTCTAACACATTATGTTATCTATATAAAATTGTGACATTTTTGATAGGAAGAATGCACTGAAGAGTTTTAAGCAGAAAAATAATATCAATTTTTCTGTGTTAGAAATTAATTTTTTTTTAAGTGGAGCTCAAAATGAATTGGAAGGAGTTAAGTTTGAATGAATTGGAGAGTCCCAAGATTAGTTCATGATCTAGATGAGCGGCAGAATCTATGATAGCAATGTGATTAGATCCATGAAGTATGATTTGAAGGTTCTTGGGAGGTAGTACTTATTGACAAATATTATTCATTAGCAAAAGATGAATTTGTGTTTAAAAGACACTTCCAATAGAATCTCCTAAAAACAAGTGCAATGCTTCTTTCAAATCTTTGTCTAGTGAATAATAGATGTAGAATGTGAAAACAAATTTGAAAACATTTTTGGAACAAGTAGTCTAGAGAAATGGCAAGCTACAAAAAGACAGCACATATTAAGTAGCAAGGAGGATTGAAACAATTCGAAATCAGTTTTCAAGATATAAATAAATATCTTCTACGTAAAATGAAAATACCTTAAAAAGTCCCATGTTTCTGTGAATATGGAAAATTTGAAATAAAATCAGAGCTCATTTAGAAAAACAGTGCCAAAGTTTAACAATTCTTCTTCTGGATTGTCAGTATGTTTTATTGTTATATTTTGATTGTTTTTCTTTCTTTGTGTCATTACATAAATAAATGAAAATTTAAACTTATGAACATAACCTTTTTGTTAGATTGGAAAATATTTGAGGAAAGTGGTATAAATGAAAACAAGCTAAATCTACCAGAGCTAAACATTTCTCAGAACTCTTTTGTCTTTAGATGTGTTCTATAGATTTTAGTGTTTTGAAGGCACAGAAACAAGAAGAAAGTTTCCTGCCCTTTCTGAAAATGCAAGTGTATTCCTGTTCAATCAGTGATTTTGAATGAACTCTGTTTCCTAAAGAGGGCAGTAGTATAGAGTATATGGTTACTCTTGGTGATTGAGATGAAGAACTAGAAAAATCAATTTTTATTTTCATTAGCTAGGTAAATAGCAGTTAATAAACTGGATACTATTGAAGCCTGATTTTATAGTACTTATGTCAAACTTTCTCAAATTTAGTTAATAATTCGAAGGAAGAATTAGTTCTATTGTATTATTTAACATTACAGGATGATGAAAATAGTTGTATGTATAGAATTTTGAACACATTGTTTTTCTTCATTTGAATGGCATGGAATATAGTTATGTCAAAAAGATTCCTGGATTGAGGTTTTTATTTTCTTTTTCATATTTTTTAACACAGCCATTATAGCGGCTAGAGTTTGAAATCTTATTTAATTTTAATGACAATACTAATAATCACAGCCAACATAAAGATTTTCTTAAAATTTTCCCATTCTTCTCCTGGTATTTGGACAATCATAAAAACAATAAATCAGTTTTTCAGTTACTGATTTTTGTGGGCCACATCTGGTCGCCAGGGCCATCTTCAAGTTCCTGTGGTGATGCCACGGTATGTGGAGTCCAAGATACATAGAACACCATTGTTCATATGAAGGGGCTTCAAAAGTTCATGGAAATATTACCCTGCCTTTTATGTTAACGATTTCATAGGCCCATAATCCACATAAGCATACGATCTGGTAGTTCCAGCACATCTACATTATCTTTGAATTCACATTTTTTCAATAACTTTAAGGACATAAATCATGGTGGACTAATGAGTACATAATGTTTTTTGTATTTTTTATCTTTGTTTTAAATATAACTTAGTTGTACGTTTATGTAATTTTTAATAATGAGCACATTTACCATTAAGCTTCCAGAATTTATAAAACTCTAAGTGGACTTTTTCAAAGAGTAGATTTGACCTCAGCAAACTACTGCCTGGGTTGCTGGCCATGAAATGACAGTCATTGAGCTTTGGGGGTGCCTGGGTGCCAGGTGAGCAGAGTCTCTTGGCCCCCAGAATTCTCACACCTGTGAGAAGTGGAGCCGGAGGAGCAGAGAGACTCCCGCACTCCCCCTGCCGCCTGTATCAAAGGACTGCTCTGGGAATGAAGTAACAACACAGAGACTTCTTTCTGGTCTGCCCAAAGTGACAAGTGTTCCCTAGGTGGGTGAAGCTATAGAATAAGCATAGCACATCTTGATGGAAAATCAATTTTACTCATATATTTGATAGAAAAATCCATGATTTTTCTATTAAAATAAGAAGAACTTAGCATGCAAAACCTTATTTTTCAAAAGAAAATGCCAGCCAGCCTCAAAGTCTGCTGGAGGAGGGGGTGAGGTTTGGGATGTGTCGGCGGAAAGGGAGAGGCACTGCTGAAGGAATCTGCTCTAGTTGCCGACTAGTCTGGGCCGTTTGTGTTCTTCTGTCTCTGCAGTTGGTCAGGATTCACTGAAGGACGTTCGCAAAGGTCTTTAGGGGCAGATAGGTAGAACCCTTCACTCAGGGCTGCCAATTGGTGTTTCAAGTGCAACTTGTATGAAAACACTGAGTCAAGAAGGCACGCATCCAGGATGAAAGCCAGTTGGCAAACCCTGTGAAGTAGAATTCCTCTGGTCAGATGGATGCGTTTGTGGGTTGTCTGCCCAGGTGAGATGCGTCCCAATTGTTTCTTCCAGAGAATCATCTTTATGTCACCTCACCCTTCAGGAGGGGGTGCCATTTAAAATGTGGGTGCTTAGAATTGGGTCCCCTGTTTCAAGCACCTTGTTGGCAACCTGCGTGCGAGTAGGTACTGCAGCTATATTTCTTATGTGTTGTGTTGTGTGTCCAGTGTGCAATTCAGAGCCTGTCACAGAGGAAGCACTGAGTATATATTGAATGAATGAATGAATGAAAAGGTGGAAGATGGATTTGGAGGAGACAATAATAAAGGAAGACACCAACTTTAAATGAGCGAAACTGGAGTCCTACAGTTATGTAAGACTAAGAACAGAATGAGGATCTTCCTATTCCCAAATCAGTAGAATGTCCTTCTGTAGCTAGGAGGCTGTGCAAGCAGCATAGTGTGATTATTATCACCTACTCGGTAGTAAATTATCCACCCATCTTGTTTCTAGTTGCTGCTGAGTTGCTTCTGACTGCTGGTGAGCCCTCGTACACCACGGTGCAGCACTGCCTGGGTCTGCGCCATCTTCACAACTCCAAGTGTGCTCGAGTTCATGGTTGTGGTCATTATGCACTTTTGAGTCCTTTCCCACCGAGGAACTTACCTTGCAGCACTATATTGGGCAATCTTATACTGTCATTCTTAGTATTTTCTTTGATTTATTTTTTCAGAAGTAGCTTACCAAGCCTTTCTGGCTAGTCGGTCTTATTTTGGAAGTTCTGCAAAAGCCTGTCCATGGTGGACGACCGCCTCATGTTTTAAACACTAGTGGCACCGCTTCCGCATCATCGCAGCAAAGGAGCCACCCAGGATGACAAGTAGATGGGTACCTGCTGTGTAACTTAGTAGCTGGACACAACATTTACTATTGCACATTTTCTCTGGGTCAGCAAAATAATCATGGCTTAACTGGATCCTCTGGCTTATGGTATCACACAAGATGACAATCAAGGTGTTTGCAGGGACTGCAATCATTTCAAGGCTAGAAAGGGGAAATTTACTCATATTGTTGGCAAGAGTGTGTTCACCGTGAGTTGTGTTGACTGAGGGCTCTGTTCCCTGCCCTCATTGGTTGGAGGTTGCCTGTAGTCAGAAACCGTGAGATTCAGTGATGGAGCCACCACGCATCCATTTGTCATAATGGGTGACCTGTTTATTGCCATCATGCTAGAAGCTAGGTGGCCTCTCCACAGAACAACCCCAAACATGGTAGCTGGTTTAATGAGCATGAGCAAGTGAAAAGAGCCAGAGAACCAGCAAGCTAGAAAGCAAGTGTGAGAGCTAGATAGATGGAAGAGGGCGGGGCTATAGGAGAATGATCGAAGAGCCAGTGGCTTTTCTAACCGAATCTAGGAGTTGACATTCTTCATTTTCACCAGACTCTTTGAAGGAGCTCTGATGGTGTTTTTAGATACACCTTGGCTGGTAACTACAAGGCCAGTGGTTCAAACGCAACAGCTATTCAGTGAGAGAAAGCTGAGGCTCTCTGCTGTCATAAAAATGTACAGCCGTGGAAGCCCTGGGCAAGGTGACTAGGAGTGGAATTGACCTGATGGAAATCGGTCCGTCCCCCACCCCCAAGAAGCAGTTTGATAGGTATAGCTAATATGGGAGAAGAGGGGATTGGACTGGGGCAAATACCAGCAGGCAGGGTTCGTTGGAAGCATTGCAGAGGCTGTCTACCTCGTGTGCCCCATTGTTCGTGCGAGTAAAGCTTTGAACTTTAAGTAGTTGTTCAACTTTTAAAAAAGTTGCTATGTGCCAGTCATCTGGAACTGTGTTTCTTTAATCCTGTTAAGGCCATAGAAATCCTCTGGTTCCTGGTCCAATTCTCAGTGTGTGTATGTTTCTCCCCCTTCTTCTGCATCACCCTGGACCACTGGCGAGGCTGCTAATCACTTTGATCCCTGACTGTGACCTTGATCTTTTCCTTTGGGGAGTTAGCTATAAGAACAACTTCTTAATTGATTCAGGCCATCTCTTTTCTTTTTGGTGTGAAACATTTTTATAAGATTATTCTAGGAGTCATATTAAGTCTTGGCAAGTAGAAGTACAAGATTGAAGGAAAAATCTATTACTTCTTTCTCTTTTTCTGTTGGTGAGACAGAGACTAACTTTTCAGATTAAAAGTCATTTGAGTGATTCCAAAAATGGAAATAAAAACTTGTGGTGGCTGCAGTGATACTGTCTTAAGCTAAAACAACAACAAAAAAAGATGAATATGCCTGAATGCCGGTCAACACGCACTCTTTTGAGTTCCATGCTCTCCAAAGAAGTGTGTTAGCACGTTGATGCATGTACGTGGCCAAAATAATATAAAAGAATGAAGTTTCTGCAAATTTTCTTGACTTGAAATCATTTAATTTTTTTTATTTTTTAGCTGGAAACATTTTATTTGTTTGTTTGTTTTTTACATTTTGTTTGTTAAAGGTCTTTTTCACTAATAGGTTTTTCCTAGTAGGATATGGTATATGGAAAGTTTGATTTTTATTTTTTGTTTTCCTATTTCATGGTTAATGGATTTTTCTTTTTCAAGTTGAATTGTATGTCTTTCCCCTCTGACATGTTTCTAGCTTCAGGGAATTTAGTCCCCTCTGGTCCATTAATATTAGCAATCATAAGTGATGTAATCCTGTTTCATTTCCACTATTGATTTGATACTGTAGTGGTAACTTCTCATACATAAAGTTGAATTTATCTAAGCATGCATTTCCGTCATTTTTCCTATGAATATCTTTGCATTCTTAAAAGTGTTAACCATATATATATATATATATATATATATATATATATATATATATATATATATATATATATATATATATCAGAAATCTGTTTGCTCATGCAGTCATCACAGAAATACTTTGCTTTATTTCTAAACTTCCTTTCCTTTCTTTTCTTCTATGACCCACACTAGACAACCAGGTGTTCTTTATGTTCCTGAAAGGCTGGCCCATTATAGGGCAATATAGTGAGGCATGTGGCCAGCAAAGCAGTTGTCAGAGTGACTTGATTTGATACCTGGGAGCAGTGGATTGAAATATGGCTGTGCTTTCCTTTCCTATGTTTTGCTTCTAGCGAGAAGATTTCCTGAGAGGTAATTGGCATGTCTTTTGGTTCCTTTGGGTCTTTTTTGGCTTCTAGATAAAATACCCTTCTAGTGTCCTGTGTAGCAGACCCGGCTTACTTTCCACTGAGGCCAAATATCATCCACTTCTTATTGGGAATCATGATTTATGACAGAAATTCATTGCACATACAGCTTTGGAGCGGAGAGGCCCAGCCTTGTGGTCTTGGGTTTACTTTGGTCTAGAAGAGCACACCTGGGTGCTGAACATGAAAGCCTGGCTTATGGAGGCATTGCCTATTATTTTCTAAATATGTGATATAAATAAATCATTGAGCATGAAGTAGCTCCTCTGTAAAATCGTAACAGCAAACACATGTTTTTCATAGGGTTGTGACGCTCAAATCAGTATTTAAAAAAAGTTTTACGGGAAAAAAATGAGGAGCTGATACCAGGGGCTCAAGTAGAAAGCAATGTTTTGAGAATGATGAGGGCAACAAATATACAAATGTGTTTGACACAATGGATAGATGGATGAATTGTGATAAAGAGTTGTATGGGCCCCCAATAAAATAATTTAAAAAATAAAGTTTTAAAACTACAGATTAGAATATGCATATTCATGTGAAACGCTGAGTGAGACTAACCAATGGAGCTATTGTTTGTAAGTCTGCTGTCATCATTTGGTGTGCA
Organism: Tenrec ecaudatus; assembly: GCF_050624435.1. Taxonomy (NCBI): domain Eukaryota; kingdom Metazoa; phylum Chordata; class Mammalia; order Afrosoricida; family Tenrecidae; genus Tenrec; species Tenrec ecaudatus. The sequence continues at coordinate 147,397 of NW_027459259.1, forward strand.
TGAGTGGTACACCACAACTACTTCTGTTGTTCACACACGCTCCTCTTCAGGACGCAACTTATCCCTTCATATTCCAGCACATGGGAGGGCACTGCTCCCTTCCTTCCCCTCTCACCATGTATTTTTGTTGAATTCACAGAGTTCTTAAAATGTGCAGCTGCTCTGTGACTTACTCCATCTTGAATCTTTGATGTGCCAGAAGGCAGGAATCGTTGACAAAGCCTCTCCCTCTTAACTATCTCTGCTCCTTCAGTGGGTGATCAGGCTTGGAGGGCAGCAGGCCGATGACAGTGATGGACATCTGTGCTAAGCTTTGTTTATACTACATGTGCGCATTATTTATGCTATATGTCATCTTGTTATGTATTTTAGGTAATATTGTTTGCTATATCTTTATATTATTTTATATAGTGTAATATATATTCTAACCTGCCTTTTACAATTGAGGAAAAAAAGTGTAAGTAGATTAAAGGACATCCCCAAGTCTATGTAGCCGATCTATATGAAGATCCATGTTTTTAACCAGAGCCAGCCTTTGCTGATGTGAAACATTTTGATAAGATCATTTATCTAGGAGCCATTTTACGTCTTTTGGTGTCATGGTTATGCATTGGGTTGTGATCTGAATGGCCAGCAGTTCAAAACCTCCAGCCGCTCAGCCCGAGAAAGACTGGGCTTCTTATTCTAGTAACAGACACCGTCTGTTATGTTATGTCGCTATGAGTGAGTCAGCTTTGGCTTGATGCTAGCGAGGTTTTCTTTAAAAAAATTTTTTTTTTTTGTTGAGTCCAGAACTCGGGTAGAGGATTGGCATAGCTAATTCTAGTTGACTAGGTTTGGATCTTCTCCCTTTAAACTTTCTTCCAGGGATTGCTCATGAAAATAGGTTCGATAGGGGAAAAATGTACAGTACAGAAATATCCTAAAGGAGATTAAAAATAGGTGTGTTTTCAGAGCATATGCCCGAATGTGAACAAATAAATCAGAAACTGCAATTGGCGGAGAACATGGCACACATTTACATATAGCTGCTTGCGAGCCTGAAGGGAAAATTGTAGCAAAATCTTAAATATGTTTGCATTTCTGTCATTCACAGTTTGTTAAACTGATGGAAGCTGCAGAGAAAAAGCTTAGAATATTTTTTAAAATTTCTACAAGTTTTATAGACTTTTCATAAACGAGAGTAAATCATTAAGGAAGGCGTGAAGTCTGGGGCAGTAGACATCCTCTCTGTGATAATCCAATGTGCTGAAGAATGAAATGAGGTCAACAGCGATGAAAATAGCTCATGTCTCACAGGTGAAATAGGATCCTATTCCGTCTGCAAAATTAGTTCTGGCCTCTTACAGAAGTGTAAGCTCTGGACAGAATATCTACAACTGCAGGAGTTCTTTATATTGTAAATGGCATTGACCCTCCCTCTTTAATGAAAACATGGGCAACTCTGCCTGGTTTCCAGTTTCAAGAGAGTGGCGCCCTTTTAACCAGCAGGGATGTGACTACCTGGCAGCCAGACCAGAAATAAGGGCACTGGAAGAAAACATTGTTGGAGAAATTATGAAAGAGGCTCTTGTTAAATCTTTCCTTTCTTGTCTAATCATATTGATTTTGCCCTTTCAATATCGCTTACGTTCCTGGATCGCTCTCTGTCTCCATCACCACATCAGCCCAAGCTACTATCTCTCATTTGAATGGAACTGTGGGAACATCCTTAAAGTGCTTTCCATTGCTGCTGTCCCACCTTTCATTCTCTCCAGTAGAGTCTGTCATCGAAAAGTTCGTCATTATCCTTCCAAATCATTCAAAGTAAAGAATTAACACTTAATAAAGAGCCAAGTATCCAAGCATATCTGGGACAGACCTCTGTCCCCACAGCTTTCTCTTGAACTGTTATTCTTCTGTCACAGCCACCGTTTGGAACTCACTGCTCTTTCTTGAATTGTGGCTTCCAACTTGCTCTCTCTGGATTGATCATCAGCTCACCTCTTCCTCTTCCTATAGACATTGACTTAAAGCAACATTCTAGAACATTCCACATGCATTCAGATTTCTTCTGTTGTACGCTCTCAGAACCATAATGCTCAGTGTTCATTCATGGTTTTGCTATTTTAAAAATTAATGTCTGCCTTCCTTGCTAAATCATGACCACAAACATGGCAATGTGTTTTGCTCATTATTTCAACTCCAGAATGTAGTCAAGGCTCATTAAGTCTAAACTGAGAAGCTTTGGAACAACTTATATCCTAAGTTTGGAATTTTTTTAGAAAGGAAAGATTTGGCTAATGTTTTCTTAATTGTGTCCATTTTATCTACTTATTGTGAATATAGTTTAAAAACATATTGTTCATCAGGGTACAGACACTGTTATATGGATTGTTGCCTCCCTCACCTACGCTTGCCATGGAAATTAAAGCATAGTACCATCAGGCCATAAAAAGCCATCTTGGTGAAATATGGAACTGGTGGTGTTTGCTTATCATTTCCATTTGAGTTACAATTACTTTGGGTTAAATGCCTAAAAATCTGAAATGGTAATTATGGACTTCCTATGTAGGACTAAGGTTAGGCTGTTTGCTTGCTGCTAGGTTACCCATTTGAATGTTGTTTTGAGTTGGTAGGAAAGTGGTCATAAACTTTTGGGTTCTCTGTATGCATTTCCCGGTTCTTCCCACCAACCTCACTTGTATCAAATGTTTGTTGGTGGTGTATTATGAACTTTTCAAAGACTTAAAAAAAATAGATGATTCTTAAGGAGCACTTACAAGTGGCCTTTTAACAGTAATAATACTTAGTCTTATAAAAGGAGCCCCATCCACACAGAACTTAAGGGGCACAGCTGAGTTTTCAGTCAAACAATAGACATGTCTCAGGAGAACAGGAACCCTAGTGAGGCAGCAGCACAGTAGAATATCCATCCATTTCCGATCAAAAGGGCAGCATTTGCTCAAGGCCTAAGGTCAGAAGGGTTAGTTAGAAAAGGAAGAAGAATTGAAATAGGAAACGGAAGAAGTGAGATGAATGACATACTGCTCTGATTGTAACCAATGAAATGAAACCAAGTATGTATGCATGGTGGAATGTAAAACTGACCCACTCTGAGTCAACCAGGGTGCAGTAAAGCATCGATGAGACACACTATCTTCCTCTGGTTCCTTGAGGCCTCCTCACCCCCCACTACCATGACCCCAGTGCTGCTTCTCAATTCAGACTAGAGCGGAACATACATGCAGGTAGAGATAAGAGACGGGAGCTCACGACACACGGAATTCAGGAACAGGAGTGGGAACTATGATATCAGAAGTGGAGAAGGAAGAAGGGGAGAGGAGGGGAGAAAGGGGGAACCAATCACAATGATCGATATATAACCATACACCCCTCTCCAGGTGGAAGAACAAAAGAAAACATGTGGGAGAAGAGACACAGCGGGCGGTGTAAGATATGAATATATTAACAATGTACAATCTATCAAGGCATTATCAGGTGCATGGGGGGATGGAGGGGAAAAAAGAGGGGCTGGTACCAAGGCCTCAATAGAAAGTAAATGTCCAGAAAAGAATGAAGGCAACATATGTACAAATTCTCTTGATGCAAGCTATGTGTGGATTGTGACAAGAGTTGTAAGAGTCACCAATAAAATGAAAAAAGAAATAGTAATGTTTAAAAATAAAACTTCAAGTCAAGGAAAACAAAGCAAAATGACCAAAAATAGGAACGGGTCCGCTCTGTAAGCTATCACCCAGTTTAAGGTAAGCCGTTTAAAAAGGAAAGCGCCGCGCTGTTCTTTTAGGGGGGTTGAACCTACCAGGTGCTGCAGGGTCAGATCCCGGTGAGGAGTCCTGCTCTGCCCCGTGAGGAAGGTCCTTCTGAGTCAGAATTGATTTGGTGGCCGTGATTTTTGCGTAGGCTTGCAGAAAACGATACTGTTTGACAGCACATTTTCGGGATTGTTCCAGATGAATAATGAGTTCGAAATCGAAACAGATTACTTATCACCGAGAAGATTTGGTGGAACCCATAGCTCTGTACATGCTCTCTCTCCCTCTCTAAAAAATTATCCCTAAAACCCACAGACAGACTTATTTTATGTTTTCAGTCCATAGCTGCGATGGTTTTTACAGTGTATTGCTGACTTAGAAAAAATGGAATACAAATTTAATTTTATTTAAAGCATATTGACCAGATTAAAAATATATTGAGATTTTTTGTGAACAAAAATCACCCAGCAAGGCAGAAAAAGGAAGTAATCCGAATTCTGTGAAACCAATCTGGCATGTTAATCTGTGATCACTCACCCTGGTCTATTTAGATGAAACTATACTAGGAATCGTCAGAGGAATGATGGTGAGAATATGAGATAAAGGGTAAAATCAGTAATAAACCGTGAAACAGAAGCAGTAACTTTCACAGGCCACTGTTGAAAGCATGACATGACATAAGCTTAATGTGGGCAGAAAGTTAATTGGTTTTGTTTACTGTTCTGTCCCTAGTGTTTGAATCAGTACCTGAGAGTTAGCAGGTACACGGATAAGTAAAAGGTCAATGAAGATCTCTACGTTCTAGGTATATGGCGTCTAATCCTAATCCCCTCCCACAGTTCTTTCCTAACAATGAGGTTGCCTATTACAAGAGGGTGTAGGCCAGATGCTGGACATTTAAGCATATATTAATTCTATTTCCTGCCCTCTAGAGACTCATAATTTAGTTGGATAAATTGAATGGAAAATTGATTTACACCAATGATGGTAAATAGTTTAAGACAGGAATTTACAGAGCCGGGTGGAAACATAGAGACTGAACCCCTAGACACCATTCATGCACTCCCACATTCATTTGACCAGTAATAATCGAGTTCCTTCTTTGTGCCAGTTCTAGATACTGGGATGCAAAAGGGAGTAGTCCTCGTTGCTTGTGGCAACTGGCATTATTAAATCGCTCACAGCCAAGTAAGTGGAAGGTGCCGCGCTGCAGTTGTGCCATCTTTTCTCTAAAAGTGACGTAGATTTAGATTCGAGGAGTAGGTTTCCTAAACGAAGGATTAGAAATACACAGTTGAGTCAAAGTTCATTATAAAGGGGTTGTAGGGTACAACAGGGTGGTTGGGGAACTGTTGAATGTTAGGTGAATCGTTTATATGTAACTGCTTAGAGATTTACCACATAGACCTCATAGGCTTTTAAAATTTAACCTGAGAACAAATGGACCAAATAAAAGTAGAAGTTACATAACCAAAATTTGTATCTACAAAGACCCTCTGGCTCTCTAACGAGGAGTTTGTGAAATGACTGTGAGAAATTCCTATAGGTGACCAGGTGAGAGATGGGGGTCACAGGACTGGGGTGGTGGCTCTAGAGAGAAGTAATGGGTTCGAAAACAAAGAGGTAAAAGAAAAAGATTGTGATTGGAGTAATTTCTTGATCTGGGGTTAAAAAGTATCACAACCTAGGCGGTTAAAAACAACAGATAATAGGTTTTTTTTTCCTTTCAGAGTTCTGGTGGCTGAAAGTCCCAAATGAAAATGTTACCAGGTTGCTATCTCCTTGTGAACGCTCTAAACATACAGTTCTCTGCTTTCTTCTTTCAGTGCTTGAGATTTCTTGAGCGCTGGTGTCTCAGTAGGTTAAACATCGGGCTGCTAGCTGTCGGGTCAGTGATTGTAATTCACTGTTTCTAAGGAGCGGTCTGCTCCTCAGGAGGGTTTACATGACAACCTGGGAAACCCTGTGGATCACTTCTAGTCTAAACCAGCGTTCCTGTGGCTTAGAATGGACTCGCTGGCAGTGGGAAAGTTGGGAGGGTTCACACCATCTTTTATTTGAAGCACACACCTCTGCCTCCATGTTTGTAAGGCCCTCCTTACTGTATGCTCCCCCTATCTTTGTGGTTCCAGATCTTACGAGGACACCAGACATTGGATGTTGGGGTGTCCTGGTGTAGTATGATCTCTTCTCAATTATACTACGTCCACAAAGACTCTGGATCCCACTAAATTTACATTCTCTCTCTCTTTTTTTCTCTTTCAGTCTCTCTGTCTCCTGTTCTCTGTCTCTCACTTTCTGTTATTGAGTTGATTCTGACTCATAGCAACCCTTTAAGAGAGAGGGGTACTACGTATGTGGACTTCCAGGGGTGTAAATCACTATGAGGACCAAAGGCTTCATCCCTCTTTCTTGGAGCCTCAGGTGATTTGAACTACTCACCGTGCAGTTAGCAAACCAGTGCATAATCCACTATGCCACAGAGCCCCTAAGCTCACATCCACAGTGTACTTCATGAGGGATCGAACCCGCCATTGTGTTCAACAGTGTGATACGCATGAATCAAATCTCCAAAATGTGGTGATTGGTCAGTCCTTACCTTCTCACATCTCTAGCCCATTTGCCAGCGCCCCACAGGGCCTTCTCTCTGATCCTAGGCACTTGGAGCTGGGTTAATGCTCACCGATTAGAAAACCAGCATTCTGCAGACAAACTGGTTGTAGCCACCTGGAGTGAGGCTAGAGCTCACAAAGGAAGACACGACCAACTCTTCAGATTACCAAACAGGCAGATGCCAAGTGCTATGTTAAGGAGTTCACTTTATTTCCCAACCTAAAGCTTTGCTGACTGCAGATTCTGGGCTCTCTGTCCCACTTCTCCTTCAGGTTGCAAGCCACGAGCTTGGGAGGGCACAGGACACCCTTTCTTCCGAATCTGCTGGCTCCTACTGCCCCTTTATTCCTTTAGGCTTGATAATTTGCTGAAACAATTCACAGAATATAGGGGTGAAATGGAGGCTTTCCTATAATTGCAACAAAGGTTTTGTTTTTTACCATAAAGGGTATGAGCAAAGAGAGGCCAGGGCAGGGTCTGGAGGGTCTCAATGGAGAATTACCAAGGGATGTATGCTGCTCCTGAGAACTGATGTTCTTGTCAGCCAGAACACCCTTTGTGTCTGAGGGTCGCAGACTCTTATGCATGCGCTCACCATGATAAGTTAAATCAGGCTTTCTGTGCTAGTGGAGATCAGCCTCCCAGTGAACGCTTACTGGTATGGCCAGCACCCATGGGCCACCTCCAATCATCAAGTGTGGCCTGGAATGCCAAGGCTCCACAGTTTCTCCGAAGGTTATTTCTAAGAAACCAAGGAAAGAAAAACAACGCAGCAAAACTATCAGAATTATTTCAGAACCTTGACTTGTTTCAAAGTCACTTTGAAAAAATCAATAAGAATTTAATATCAGTAATAAGAGATTGAAAATGCTTTTTCGAATTCCAATCCGAGTGACAGCAAGCAAGGCATCAGGTAACTAGAAGTGAATCTAGATACAAAAGCTATGGGAAGTATATATGGAATATAAACTTGAATAAAATATATGGAGGAAATGATAACATTTTAAAGTAGGACAAAGATGGTCATGAAAGAGAACTATTCCATGGGCATACATATTGAGATCTAATATTGCAAGGATGTAAAATTAGTCTATAAATTCAATGAGAGTTGAGCAAAATTTCTAATAGGGCATTGTATAAGTGCAAAAAATGACCTTAAAACTCATACGAAATCTTAAGGAATTAGAAATGAAGCTGGAGATCACATGACAGGATTTTGCATGATCAATCAATTAATCATATATGTATTTTTCCCTTTTAAGTAGTGACTATACATTTGAACCCTCCCAAATGGAGTACATGGACAGCCAATTGACTACCTCTGTGAAAAGAGATGATGGAGAAATTCTAAATAAGGCAAGAGTAACGGTAAAACATAAATTATCCATAATCAAGTTCAGATTGAAACTGAAGAAAATTCCAAGTCTTTGAGAGCGAAACCCATGATCGTGTGTGTTTTTAGATGCCATCAAGTCACTTCCAACTCACAGGGGCTCGATGTACAACAGGAGAAACGCAGTCCGTTCCTGCACCAGTCTCACAGTTGTTCTCATGGTTGAGCCTGCCGTCACAGCCACTGGATCATCCATCTCATAGAGGATCGTCTTACCCTGGCTTTTCTCCTTTAGAAAGCATGGCTTCCTTTTCCAGTGATGGTCTCTCCTGATAATATGTCCCAAGTATGTGAGGAAAAGTCTTGCTACCCTCGATTCTAGGAAGCATACTGGTTGTACATTTTCCAAAACAGATTTGTTTGTTCTTTTGGAAATCCATGGTATTTTCCATATTCTTCACTGGCACTGTACTTCAATTGTATCAATTTTTCTTCTCTCTTCCTTATTCAAGGCTGCGGGAATCGATGAAATGCCAATAGAAATGTTTCAACAAACTGATAAAGCACTGGAAGCTCTAGGCCTAGAAATTTAGAAGTCAGCCTCCTGGTCAACTGACTGAGATTATTGAACAATGTTAAAATTATTATGATTATTCAACAACACTTTCAATAGTGCATCAACAGGCTCCTGCCAGAAATTCAAGCCAGATTCAGAAGAAGACAAGTGGGGGATAACACTGCTGATGTCAGAAAAATCATCAGAGTATGTTTACTTGTGTTTTATTGACACTGCAAAGACATTGGTTGATGTGGATCATAGCAAACTATGGATAGTGCTGAAAAGAATGAGAATTCCAGGAAAATTCATTATTCTTATGTTGAACCTGGAAAATGAACCAAGGCACAGTCTTTCAAAAAGATCAAAAGAATATTGTATCCCAATTAATATTTGAAGATTTCCATTTTTTCCTAGGTTTATACTTCATGCACTTTGCATTTCAATTGTTATTGGATGTTAGCAGGTTTTTTGCCCTTCTCATTTTAAGTAATGCCCATGCAGAAATGCAGGACTTAAAGGCCTAGCTCTACCCGCATTATGGTTATGGTTGCCTCGACTTTGAGGATGCAGCTCTCCCCCAATTGTATTTTGAGTATCTGCTTACCCGACTGGTTCATCTTCCAGCACTGGGGAAGTTCCATTGCTATTCACAAGCTTTTCAGTGGCTAATCCTTCAGAAGTTGAGTGCCTATAATTTCTTTATAATTTGTTCTTGGCCTAGAAGTTCAGCTGAAACCTGTTCACTTGGCTAATCCTGCTTTTACGTAATATACAGGTGACATAGCATTCAGCATTGCAACAGCATGTAAGTCACCACAGTCTGGCAAAAGGACAGAAAAGCGGGAAGAACATTGTGATAAATGGAGAAAAGGTTGAAGTTGTTAAGTCTTTCACTTTATTGAGATCAACAATCAATCGTCATGGAAGCAGCAGTCAATAAATCAAATGGTTTACTGCATTGGACCAATCTGGTATAAATGCCCGCTTTAAAGTATTAAATAGCAAAGACATCACTGTGAGAACCACTGTGTGCCTGAGTCTAGCCATGGCATTTTAATTCATTTTAAATTCATTGAAGAAGACTCTTCATATAGGCAGCGAAAGAATCTCTGCCTTTGAAGTACGGTGTTGGTAAAGAGTATTGGATGTACCATTGACAGTCAGAAGAACAAACAAATATGCCTTTAAGGAAATAAGACCATAATGTTCCTCAGAAGTGAGGGTGGCACTTCCATTCTCACTTAGACTCATGTAGCTTGAACTTACCATGAGGGATCTACCCACATCCAACCCACTGCCTTCAAGGCCATTCCAACCCATGACGGCCCGAGGCTTCGGGTAGCAGAGGCTGTAGACCTTTATGGCAGTCGATAGGCTCCTCTTTCTCCTACAGCGTTGCTTTGGGGTCTGAATTGCTTACGTAGCAGGTAGCAGTCCAGCACGTACCCAACAGCACCACTTCTTTTTATTCTTTATTAATTAAGAGTTAATAGGTGTATCATAGTCCACAGTTCAATCACATCAAACAGAAGTGTACAATGGCTACCAAAATCAGTTTCCTAACATTCCTTTCTTCCTGGACTCCTTGACATCATCTCCCTTTGACCTTCAACCCCTGAAGTTCTTCATCTACTTGCTGTCCTCGTAGGTTCATCAAACTGGATTTCATATACCAAAGCACAGAAAACCATATAGCAAACTTTATTAGAGTAACCTCCAATGACGTGACACCTCTGAGATATACCCTAATACGAACAAACAGAAACGAAACAACAGTACAGAAAAGCTTGAAAACCAGATCAGATCCAGCATGCATCAGAGGGGGGATCAGGTGACAGAAGTTTTAAGTGTTCCAATCAGATTGATGCCTTTGATCTTCTAGACTCATCTTTCCCATGCACGCTGTTTAGTAACCACTTTCCTCTCATCCCTCAATTGTGGGTAGAGGGAGTTCACCAGAGCTTTGTGAAGTTCCCACAAATGAATCTTTGGCTCCCTTTGCCATCCATAGCCTTCTGCGCGCCTTTTGAATTTAGGCTCAGATGTTAATCCCTCATTTGATTTTGGATTATATGATTTACAATCCTTTGGACAGCTCCACTTCTTATCAAAGGGGCCAGAGAGACCACTTGTCTGAAAGGGACGTCATGCTTGGTAACGCAGAGGGTCAGTGACGACGAGGAAGACCCTTAAGAAGATGGACGGCTTGGGTGACTGCAACCATGTGTCACAGTCATGAGGAAGTGCACGTCTGGCACTGCTTCCTCTGTCACGCATAGTATGACTGTGAGTGGCACTCAGCTTGATGGCACTTACAATACCAAGAATAGCCGGAACTTCTGGGGGATGCACAAGGTCAGAAGAAAGGTCCATTGATCTATTTCCTCAGAAAATTAGCCATTGAAAATCCTACTCTGATACACACCTGGTTACCATAAATTGGAATCAACAATTGGTTGCTCGTTATAATAATAATAAAAAAATAAGAATCGCACATTGCTCCCACTAATTTTACGTTACATTACTTACTTTTAGTGATACAGAATGTTTTATTGACTTACTGATGGCCATACTTAACAAAGAAAAATAATATGATCCTATTATATATGGGAACATGGTCATGAGAAAAGAACATTAAAATTAATGGGCAAGGTCAGACTTCTCAATAACTAGTACTAAGACAATGACTATCCACATTAAGGAGAACGAAATGAGAGCTTTCCTTTCCAACTCACAAAAATATATCCCGTGTGGATTAAATCCCTGACTTTGAAAAGTGAACTTTTAAAACTTTCAGAAGAAAATATGAGAAACGTATCCTTTTGGCCTTGAGAACAGTGAAATAAAGAACTTTTTTTTTAAACACCCAGAAAGCACAAACCCTAAAGGGACCTTTTGATCTTTGAGTACATCCAAAGTTAAAAAAAGGAAAAAAAAAACCTGTTTGATCATCAACATACTGTCCAAGACTAGCACAGCCTGGGACAGGGCTGCTGCAAATCATACATTGGCAAATGATTACTCTTCAGAATATACAAAGAACTGCTCCAAATCGTGAGAAATTGATCAGTGATAGGATGGAAGACTAGGCAAAGGAACAGAGCAGTCTGGCAGAAAGAACTATTTGAACGAATGCTCACCCTATGATCACAAGCACAGAAGTTACAGTTAGCTTTAAGACACCATTTTATGCTCATTGATTAACAAAAAAAAATCAAAATAGAACATTTAATGAAGATGTGGGGAAGCAGGGACTCTCATTTGTTGCTGGTAGGATGTATATTGGTATAATTTATTTTTAAAAGAGCTTGATAATATTGAGTAAACTGAAGGAGAAATATTGCATTAATTGAAAATATACTGCACAAATGACTACAGAAACTCTGAATATAGAAGACTCTGATGTTGAATATAGAAACCATTATCTTGTCCACAGTGGTACATATGGAGGGAGGGAAAATGATGGAGACGACATGCTACCTTAAGGGGAGGTGTAGTCTTTTACATACTTAATGCTTATATAAAATAAAAAATTGAAAAAATAGCAACATTATGAAGGTCATGCTACTAGCTTCATACATGCATACACATCTAAACATGTCTTTGATGCTTGTGTGACTGAGAAGAATCTCAATGTCTCCAGCCTTCCCAGACTAGGTTCTTATCTCACTTGAGAGAAAGATTTTAGGCAAGAGATAAGAGTCAGAACAGAGTCAGAGAAAAGGTTTTGACAGGAAGAGTGAGTTTATTGAAGGCGATACTTTGAAAAAGAAATCCGAAGGACCCTTCGTTAGTTTAAATGGCCTGGCAAAATGTAGGGCTGACCCTTAGAGTTTGCTTACGGTGGACCTCCCACCATTGCCTGGTTTCTGGTACATCTTCTGCTATCGGCTGGTCTTCTGTAGTGCACCTCCTCTTTCTAGGCATGTGCACCCCGCACCCCACACCTGGACTTCTTGCTGGCCTCTTCTCTGCGCTCATAGCCCGAGTGCCTACTCAGTCCCTGTGGGCATAGTGTGACTAGTCTGTCTTGTCCAGAAATGTCTCTTATTTGATCTTCCTCTTCCTTTGTGCTGGAGGGGCCTGTGAGGAAATATGTCTCTAGTGCTCCGTTGTGTTTCCATTCCTGCCATATTCCTGCCATCATTGCCTCTTCTCCCTTTGCCAGCCTCTGTCGGGCTAACATCCCCATCCTCAAGTGATACCATGCAAAGTCTTTGGTAAGTTTTGTTAGGCTGGGTTGACTAGAGAAATCAATCCTGTGACACTCATATATGTGTAAGAAAGAGCTTTATATCAAGTATTATATATCAAGCAAACACCCCAGCCCATAAGTCCTCTCGCACATAAGTCCTAGAGTCCAGAGTCCTGTAGACTCATGCGGCCACATGCCGGGTTGCGGACTGCAGGAAGATCACAGGCCGGGTGGATGCAAAGCCTTGTGAATCCACTGACAGTGGCTCTGGCCGCCATCAGGGTCAGCAGGAAGGTGAAGTCAGAGAGAGAGGGAGCGGTCCCCAGGCCTCCTTATGAGAACACCATTGCCACAAGGCGTCACCATCAGCCTGTGACCTGACTGACAAACTAAACTCCAGCCTACACACTTATATATCTTAACGTTGACAGGAAATTGTGTAGTTAGCACAGCAGTTGAGCGGTGAAGATCGTCCTCGTGGAACTACTTCATGCCGAACACAGACGTAGAGCTGAGCTGATCCAGTTGCCACCACTTTTGTTCCTTATTTGGGCATGGGTTTGGAGCCTGGTAGCAGCCTGATCTAGGTGGGTGAGCTGCAGGCTGGGCTCCATGATTATCTTAGCCTCACAGTTTCCACCTGGAGAGACCAAACGAACAAGGGCATTAAACCTACAAGGTCCAAAATGAAGTAGGAGAATAGTAGAGGCCAAGAGGTCCACAAAAGGGCGTCACAAGCCCATGACCAGACATATGATCAGGAGATCCATCCTTGTGCAAAAGAGCCTGCAGTTCCCGTGCCCAACCCAGGAATGAGCAAGCATGTTCTTGAATGCGGTCTTGTCTGACTTACCCAGAAACGGCTTTCTTCTTTGAGCATGGCACAAGTTCTGTGCTGAGCCACGGGCAGCTGGCCTAGGCCCCGCCGCGCTGGAAGAGAACTGCCACGGGGAACCAGTCTGTGCCTGTGTGGTCACGAATCCGCAGTCTTGATGCTGAGTTGTGCTAGTTTGGAAGAAAGCTGAACTGTTTTCTGCAGAGACCACTCCAATGGTTCCAACAGCATCGCACTGATCCCGAGGAGAGGTGTGTGTGTGTGTGTGTGGGGGGGGGGTGGAGTGTTGGGGGTGGGGTGGGGGCACTCAGAGGCCCTGCTCTTTCGCTTAAGGGAGCAGATATAGGTGCTGGGGCCTTATCAACAGATACAGTAGGCACAAAATAAGATGGCTGCAGACAAGTTCTCTCAATGGTACACTTGTCACCTTAGGGTTAGAGAGATGGAGACACTGCCTTCAGAAGTGTATAGACCGAGATATAGCTCCCCCCCCCCAATAGCTTTCCGTTTTGATAATTTTATTTAATAATTTTTTCTATGATTTTGTATTAATACTGGAGAGGGTATAAGAATACTGTCGCATTATTCCCTCTACTTTTGTATGAATCTGGATCGTTTTATACTTAAAAATAATTGAATAGAGAAGTTTAAGGAATTAAAAAAATAAAGATTTAATGGACTTATTAATAGCTAGTGCTGAAATGCATGTTCCATAGGAATATATGAAAGTGCTTTCAAAAGTTTGTGGAAAAGAATAATTAAAATACAATGAAGATTTTCCACAGACGTTTAGATGTACCGTCCATCTTGCTCGTGTTCTCGCTCATGTCAGATATTTATTCAAATATCACCTTTTCAGTGAAGCTTTCCTCGACCTTCCACATTCCCTAACTCCTTCTCTTAGTTACGTGTGTGTAGGAATCTGACCATTTCCAACTTTCAGAATGAAGGGGACACTCCATGTCCACACCAGTTCAAGGTGGACTGCCACATGACCGAGGTTAGACCTGCCTCCACCCTCACTTTTCTTACCCTATTTTGATACCTTCTGTCCCTCCCACAGCACACTCCTTTCCTGCTGGGTTCAATAAGTCATTACGATGCCACCCAAAACTCTCAGACAATACTCATGATGAGTGGGCCTTATCATGGAATTGTGTTCGGCTGGGTTTTCTAGCGAGACAAAACTACATATATGTATGTGTGTGTATACATACACATATGAAAGAACTTTATAGTAAGAAATAAATTTATGTCAAGGAAACGGCCTAGCTAAGTTCAACTCAAGTTCTTCGCTCAGCTGCAAACGGGAGGCCCTCAGGAAGCAAGCAGCGACCAGCTGATGAAACAAGGAGCTGAGAGCCCACCGGCCGGGAGTGCAGTTAGTCCCATGGGTCTAACATGCATGGTGCTCCCAGTGCCTCCCCAGTCCCAGGGGTGAGACACAGGGCCCAGTCAAGCAGGAAGGAGAACAAGAGAGAAGTTTCTCCTATGTCTCTTGAAGACCACACCACCAAGCAGGCATCATCAGATTGCGACCTGATGGATGCATTGGAGTCCAGCCCTCCCTTCACTCAGACGCATTAAGTTGGCATAGAATCTAGTCATCACAGGGCGTTAACAGGTTACCAAATGTTAGGATCATAAACATTAAGGATGCAGTCTTTGTATCATAACAGCACCTCTCCTCACCCACTGCCAAGTTTTCTGTCTGTTGCTCACCCTCTCAGATTCATGGTTTCTTGGCCTCTTCCTTGTTCTTTTTTTGATGATCCTGGTGGTTTTTTTTTTTCTTCCTTCCGAGATGGCTTTCTTATATGCAGAGGAATGGTTTAGATAGAGGTGTCTGTTTTGCCTTTTAGCATACCATACCCACAAGGAAACAGAGTGGTAGCTTGATTCACACCTTCCAGTAAGGTGCGGGTTAGGAGTCCTGGTGTTGTAGTGTTTATGACTGGAGCCACAAGCCCCATGTCAGCAGTTTGAAACCACCAGCCATTCCTCGGGAAAAAAGATGGGCATTTCTACTCCTACTAACAGTCTCAGAATCTCACAGGGGCAGTGACCCAAGAGGGTCACTAGAGTTGGCATTGCCTCTATGGCAGTGAGTTGTTTTTTTTTTTAAGGAAGGTGGGGATTCAAAATACATACCTCTTAATCCTATCTATTAGCAAGATCAAGGACTTCTTCTAAAATGAGATTAAAGGCTAGAATTTACAACACATTACAAAGAGCTCATGGATCAAAGATCCGTGCTGTCTGAGTGTTCTGTACTGTACCTCTGTGAGGGATCCCGGTGGTGTCAGGGTTATGCATTGGGCTCTTACTCATAAGGTTTGACACTGAGCCACTTCGTGGGAGAAAGTTTTACCTTGCCCTACGAGGTTACAATGAGTTGGCGTTGACTCAATGACAGTGCATCTGGGCTTGGATTAGAGCCTCTGGGCTCTACTATCCATTGCAATGGCTACACTGAACTCGGATAAAACTCATGATTGAATGGTTTATTAAGAAAGTTAACAAGTTGTAATGCAAATGAGAAATGCACACGGTTGAGTTGATTATCAGGACATGTTACACAGTTCTTTTAGGTCTTGCTACTAAATGCCAAAAGGGTCTACCGCTCCCCTATAGGCCTCAACCCAAAGGCATTCAGCGCAAGCTCCACGAATCAACAAATCCAGCTGCCTGAATTAAGTGTCCAGAGGTACCCCACTCTAGTAAGCATCAGCCTGAAGGCACTGAGCTCCCTCCTGTGGGTCAGCAAGTCCAACCTCCTCAACTAAGTGCCCACTCCACAAGCCCGCCTCCTGCACCCAGGCACTCAACTGCATTGCTCTGTGGGTTGGGAAGTCAATTACTCTGGACCCTGGTGCTGTTACCACTCCTCCAGTGTTAGACATGTCTTCTGGATCTCGGAGGTTCACTGTGCAGGGATCTTGGGCTTCAAGGATACATTCCACTCCTGGCTCTTGCTAATAATGAGATCCCTCCTGCTGCGGCTCAGAGGAAACCTTTTATACATAGCAGGAGGCACTCCAGGGAATTCTGTGAGTAATTACTCACAGGAAATTCCTATCCCTATCTTCCCTCACTCCTTTCCTGATCTATGCAGCATAAAGTTGTCTGATGAGAGTTAGAGACTTTGGCTAGACAGTCCACATTAAATAATTCACTGCCCCTGCAGAGCCACATGAAGAAATTTCACTTCACCACACAATTAATGCCATTTAACATTGTATATTTCATCTGTGTTATTTTTTTGCCTTTTCTACAAGACGAGGCGCTCTCCATGAGTTACCCTCATTTGGTTCACACTGTATCCTCAGTGCCTGGAAGAGTGACTAACACAGAATAGGCTCTCAAATATTTTGGTAAGTGAATGAATTAAAAAGCCAATTCTGGAATTTCCCCCCATAGTTCAAGAGCCCTGGGGATGCAACTGTGAAGCACATGGTTCATAATGGAAAGGTTCTTGGCTTGAACGGCTCTAAGTCGTCCACCCCAGAACTCCTTATAGAAAAATTAGAGCCAAGAAAGCCCTTTGAAGCTGTTCTGTGCTATCACGGGGTCAATGTGAGTCCGAATGAACTCCTGAAGACCCAGTAGCAGCAAACACAGCACTTACTTGCAAATGGATGCCAGCAGCTTTCTCTTCAATAGAAGAGAGGTGAGTGGTATGGGGAGCTGGATGCATTTGAAATAGATGTTGACTTAGATGGGTGTGATAGGTTGTCAGGCCAACTTGGGTGGGTCAGGATTCTCTCATGATGTGGTCGAACATAGCGTGCTCAACTCCATGGCGGGCTCTGCCATGAAGCAGCCGACCTATTTTGGAAGAACGGGCTTCTTTTGGGAGAGCAGGGGTTGGCCAACTTTTGAGATGCAAGAGCCAATCTTGTCCCTCACAACTCTTCAGAAATTGTTTGAGAGCCAGAACCTATGTTTACAAACCAATGAAACCACCATTACCTGAATAATATCCTACAGAGATTTTAATTTTTACACCAGAGCCACACGTGTGTATCGGAAGAGGTGCTTATGGCTGGAGAGCCTTGGTTTGCGAGCCCACGCTGTGCATATGGCTTCCTCTATCTGGCCACAGCCTTGATACAGTTGAGGGAGTTTCACTTGAACATGGCCCACTTTTCAGACAGATGGACACTATGTGTAAGCTAGCTCACTTCTGCTGGATCTGGATTCTGCATCTGGTTCATCACCTCCTGTTATAATACCTGCCGACCCCAGAAGCCATCAGTTGCCTGGGGACCTTGGATTCCTGTGGCCAAGTTGAGATTCATTCCATTGGCATCCACCAGCCTGTGGTCTTCATATTTCCTGTTGGTCAGTCTCTGCAGGCGCTCGAATCAGGAGCAGCCCCTAGTTCACATCAGCGGCACAGGCTCGAATCACACTGGGCTTTGCACTTCTGCAACTGCGTGAGCAATAGCTTGATGTGAACCTCTTTCTATGTGCACATTCACACAAGCATCGCTGGCTCTGCTTCTCTCGAGATGCCAGCCAAACCCAAGGGGAAAAAAGGTGCACATAAAAGTGAGGTCAGCAGGCGGTTGGAAATCAGGGAATAAAAAGACAGATGGGACAAAGTAAATTGAAACCGAGTCCAGCTGTGCACCGAGCCCCTGGATTTACAAAAATATATACTTATCAGCCACTCTTGCTGAAGATATTTGACCAAGGATAAAATAGATATCTTAATAAGGACACTTTATAAGTTAATTCTATCTTGATTAAAAAACAACCAAACCAAAACAAAAACCTTGTGATTCAAAGGAGATACTTATCTCCAGTCACCCCCTGCCGTGGAGTCAGTTCTGATCCTTAGCCAGCCGAGGACATGAATCGCTGCCGCCGCCATGTCTGTGGGCGGTGGCAGTTCTAAACAACTTCTTTCCAACCATTGGGTATGTTTCATCTGTTCTTCATTGTTTATTGCACAGGGGGGAAAGTAGTCATTGTAAAAAATAATAGTGGGCATGTTAATTATATCTGCTTTGAGGATACAGAAGTTGCAAGGGATTTAAGGAATAAAGATGTATACGTAGATACACATTTTCTTATATGTTAGGCTTCGGATACATATTTCTTTTAAGGATTTATTGAGATTTGCTTGCTGTAGTGCTAAATGAACAAAAGAATGGTTATGTTGTGGGTTGTAATCACTGCAAGGTCAGCGGTTCAAAACCACTGCTGCCACTTGGGAGAAGAGAAGGGTTTTAATACTGATGAAGAGTGACAGCCTCAGAAACGCACAGGGACAGATCTGCTCCAGCTTAGAGGCTCACTAGGAGCCGCATTGACTTGGAATTTGCTAAATGAAGATTTTAAGGCCTTGCCTGAGAGAGATGACTCAAAACTTTTGTGTGGTGAAGCCTAGGAATCTGAGTTTTAAACAACGATTCCGGGGAATTCTGATGCAAAACATTCTGAGACCACACTTGGAAAAACATCACTGCAGATCATTCTTACTGTCATTCAACTAGTGCACGTTCTCTTTCTTGTGCGCGCCTATGCACATTGGTATGTCGTGTGACTGGTGATCATGTGAAATGATGTGGAGGTGCCGAAACAACACCTTGAGAGCCGTAAGGCACAGGAAGAAGCATAAATTGTGCCCCAACTTTCAAAATCCGAAAAGAAAAAATGCTGTATTTAGTGACACGGAAATAAAAAATGTTGTACTGCAGTACAAATGATCATAAATTCATGCCTTTAAGCAATACAGATTATAATTTTAACAGTTCTGGAGATCAGACGTCTAAATGAGTCTCAGAGAGTGGAAACAAGAGTGTCTCTGGGCCTTATTTCTAGGTTTTTCCCATCGTAGCGCCTGTAACTCTCTTCGCCATCACCTACCACCTTCTCTTCTTTTATTGCCTGCCTCCTTCTTTTAGGGTGCTTGTGATCATGACTAGGGTCCACTTAGGTAAGCTAGGGTAACCTCCCTATTCCAAGATCCTTAATCACGTCTTCCAAAGTCTCCTGTGCCACATTAAGGAGTCGTCTCGGAATCCGGGATGAGGATGTAGTTATCTTTGGAGGCCACATTCAGTTTACCACATTTATAAGAGGTTTCAAAATGCTCAGGGGAAAATGGAATCAAATGATAATGCCATTTGTTCTCAAATCTTTGGACACCTCTCTATTTTCACTCCCCATGCACATAGGAAAATCCCACTGTGGAATGCGTGACTGCGATAAAGCCTGTCTTGTCGTGAAGTGCCCGTACGTAACTTCAGCTTGGAAGTTCTACAGTGAAGTGGCAAATACTACGCTTAGGAATAAATGCGAAGTGATCTTCAAGAAGAGACTGCACAGGTTGCCACAGTGCTAATTTCCTTGCCTGAAGCAAAATGCGGTTTGGAGATGCAATCAATCTATGATAACAGCATTTTAGTACCAGAGTGGACAAGGACTTTGAAAGTTTATTATCGGTTTATGGGAGCTAGCAACATGTAGTCAATCCATGCTGAGTGCAAGGCATTGCACTGGACAATGGACAGCGAAAAGAGAAATTTAAAAAATGCACTTGCTCTTTAAAGAACTTAACATCCTATTGAGAAATATAGGACACACTTTAGAGAGCCTGTGAACCCGTGTTCAGGACCTCTTGTGGTCTAGTGGGTGACAAATTGGGTTGCTAGTTCTAATCTGTCAGTGATTCAACAGGACGAAGATGAGGCGTTCTGTTCTTGTCACACTTTATACTCTTGGCAGCCCACTGGGGTAGTCCTATAAGGTCAAGATGAGTCTGCTACGACTTGATGACAGTGAATTTGGGTTGATTTACGAACCATGTTATCAGGAGAGACCAGTTCCTTGGGAAGACATCATGCTTAGGAACGTAAAAGGGCAGAGGAAATGAGGAAAGCTCCTGACAAGATGGATTGATCCAGTGGCTGCAACAATGGGCTCAAATGTAACAACAATTTTTAGGATGGTGCAGGGCTCAGCAATGCTAAGTTCTGTTGTACGAAGGGTTTCCATGAGTAGGGACTGACTCAACAGCCACTGACAACAGTGGCCGCAACAACGACAGCAAACAGCAGCAGGATTCTGCAGAGTAAAGGCTGTGAGATCCAGAATTAACGCCATAAAAGTAGCAACTCATAATTTTCAGCCAATGCTTTACTAGGGAATTCTTTGTTATCATATTAATGGTAGCCCAGTGGTAGAATTTCCATTCCATGTAGAAGACCTAGTTTAGATTACCTGTCTATTCATTTCATATCACTCAACCACAGTGGAGGCTTTTGGATATTGATATGATGCTAAATACATTTCAGTGGGACTTCCAGACTAAGAAGGACTAGACAGAAAGGCCAGCAGATCTACTTAGAGAGCCAGTCAATGGGAACTGTGGAATCACAATAGGTACCCAAAGTGGTATCTAGAAGCAGTGTGCGAAGCAAAAGGGGTAGGCACAAGAACCAGACGTTAGAGCAGCTTTATCAGTACCAATACTCCGGATTGTCTTTATGACAGTTAGTGATAAGATGGAATTTATTATAAGTCTGGCTTTAACATCTCTTGGTGACCCCACATGTTACAAAGTACAACTGTCTCACAGGGTTTTCCAAATGCTTATGGGAACATATCTTGATACTCTAGGCAGGTTCAAACCAGGAACCTGAAGTTAGTATTTGAGCCCAAACCATTTGCACACCTAGGGACTCAGGGCGAGTCTTTGTGAGATGTTTAAAATGATTAAGGTATGTTTTATGAAACGATCTACCCGAAAGGTGTATGGTTTTGGTTCCAAGTGAGACTCCTTGAGGAGGCTTGGTATGTACTTCTGCTTTGTGATTTGACGTCATGTTAGTTTTGACATCGTTGTGTGTCAGACCCTACCATGTGCCTCACCTCCTCATCGTGAGCTATTTCTGATCCCTTCACCTCTGATTTGAAAGTCCCCTCCTCAGAATTAAGACTTTAACTAAGGTGATAGTGCCTATTGCTGACGGTTTTCTCATTAAAATCTATAGGATACATCTATGTGCATATATTTATAGGTTTACTATTAAAGTAGCAGATGGACATTGGGCCTCCACTCAAGTACTCCCTCAATGCAAGAATATTTTGTTCTATTGAACTGGCATTCCATGATGCTCACCTTCCCGACACAACCACTGAAGACAAAGCAGGTGCATAAGCAAATGTGAAGAAAGCTGATGGTGCCCGACTATCAAAAGATAGAGTGTCTAGGGTCTTAAAGACTTGAAGGTAAACAAGTGGCCCTCTAGCTAAGAAGCAACAAGGTCCACATGGAAGAAGCACACCAGCCTGTGTGATCATGAGGGGCCGAAGGGATCAGTTATTAGGCATCATAGAACACAAAATCATATCATTGTGAATGAGGGAGGAGTGCAGATTGGGGACCCAAAGCCCATCGGTAGGCAACTGGATATCCCCTTACAGAAGGATCAAGAGGAGGAGACGAACCAGTCATGGTGTATTGTAGCAACAATGAAACATACAACTTTCCTTTAGTTCTTGAATGATTTCCCCCTGCCTCCCCACTATCATGATCCCAATTCTACCTTACAAATCTGGCTAGACCAGAGGATGTACACTGGAACATATAGGAACTGGAAACACAGGGAATCCAGGACATATGATCCCTTTAGGACCAGTGTTGAGAGTGATGATACCGGGTGGGTGGAGGGAGGGTGGAGTGGAAAGGGGGAACCGATTACAGGGATCTACATAGAACCTCCTCCCTGGGGGACGGGCAAAAGAAAAGTGGGTGAAGGGAGACATCGGACAGTGTAAGATATGACAAACTAATAATTTATAAATCATCAAGGGTTCATGAGGGAGGGGGGAAGCAGGGAGGGAGTGGTAAAAGTAAGGAGTTGATGCCAAGGGCTTAAGTGGAGGACAAATGTTTTGCGAATGATGAGGGTGATGAATGTACGAATGTGCTTTATACAATTGATGTATGGATTGTATGAACCCCTAGTAAAATGATTTTTAAAAAAAGAAGAAAAAAATCTATAGGATACATTTTTCACTTTTAATAGCATGATTTTCTATACTCTAGCCTCCCTGGCTCAAGATATCTTAAATTCTGTTGCCTACATAGTCTCTCTTTGTTGCTTTCAATCACATTACTCTGCTTTAGACTGAGAACTGGCTCCGAGCTTCTCCAGGCAGCGCCTCCAGACTCTTCACTGGGGTGTTCAGGCCCTGGTCAGTTACCTGATCCTTGGCTGCTCCTGCCAGGCCGGCCTCCTGCCTCTCCTTCTTCCAGGCACCTCTTTAAGTTTATTGCCTCCTGAGCTTAGCACTGGTCCCGTTTCTGTCAGGTTTGTGTGTATTAACTCACTGTACTTAGCTAAAATGAGATAAACATAAAACTATAAAATGTTTGGGTTTTATTTCTTGTTTACTATCTCCTTTTGTCGTTGTATCAATTTATTTCTCTGCGCTTAGTACCTGAAGCACCTGTGTCTTTCTCCTGGCCTTGTTACGGTTTAGTATTTTCTGTGAAGAATTCCCAAATCAAATTATATTCACGTAGGTGCATTAATTCAGCTTTATTGGTTGAGAATTTAGGGACAGTACATTGTCGCTTTGCAGTTATTAAAGGGACTAAGCTTTCCATTAGAGCAGAAAGGAAATGTAAACTTATTATTGTTATTATAGTGATATTTTAAAGGTGTGAAGTAATTACTGTCTCCCAAAATTCCTAACATACTCTTGCAGTGTAAAATTTTCTCAGAGAATAACTCCAGCAAGCCAGAAGGTTTATTTAATTTAAATACAAAATTACAGATGACAAATCAGAGAAAATTTCATTTAACAAGTGTGCTTCTGGTGTAGATTCTGTTCTTTGTTGTATGGTGTAACGACACACTGTTTCATACAGTTCATTTTCGAGCACAACAAATAACGAAAGCCGTCTAGTAGAAATGCTTTGGGAAGTTCAGCGACTATTAAAAACCCTATCTCCATCTTCTTCATCTATAACACGTGAATTAATTACTTAAATCCCTATCTGTTACTTAGGAATTTTATAAAGAGAAGTGATAAACTATATGAAGTGTTTTAAATTGAGATGATACTGTTTGGGCACTTGCGAGTGTGGACTTGAACTTTTTTGCATTATGTTACAATTGCGTATGTACTTTTCCCTACATCTTTATCACAGAGAAAGGTATCAGCACTCTGTCCCAGAATCTGAAACTGTGTTTCTCCTGATTCCTCTGGTCCACTTACCCTGTTTTGCTGAATCACCACCGCTGTAGGGAGGCTATATTTGAAAAGCTCCTGTAACTGAGGTCCACTTTCTGCTTCTCAATATGAGTTCTTGTAGTTCTGTGTTCCCGCTAGACTGTGCCCTCCTGCAAAAATGAGACCCGTCTCTCTCGCTTCCCTTTGGACACTCAGCACACGCATGGCAGCCTGACCATCTGTGTTAGACAGGGTTCTCTAGAGAGACAAAACCAGATTGCTGATAATTATATATATATATTTACAAAGATAGGTAGATATATAACACAAGAAATGAACTGTTAAATTATATACAGACAGATAGATATATAATACAAGAAATGAACAGTTAAATTATAAATCAGTACAAATAGCTCAGTGCAACTCACTCCTGTGAGAGTGTTGTGAGCCACTGGCAGTCCTTCAAGTCTTGAGGGCCACCAGGTAGTCCTCTGTAGAGCGATGTGGGCTATCCCAGCACAGGCAGCCAACAGCAAGGCAGGTCACCAACAGTCAGTCCCCAGCTCCAGAGATGTACATTCCAATCCTCTGGCGAGGCAAGTCTTAAAGGGACCTCAAAGTACAGTGACACAGTTCACAGGTTAGGTGTCCCAAAGGTAGTGTAGCTTGAAAATTGAGGCACAGAACAAGAAAAGGCTCTTCAACAGGTTCAGGCTGCCGTGCATTTGTTAATAGAGGCTCATTAACTATTAATTAATAAACATAAATAAATGATGACGTTCTTAATCAGCCTTTGCTGTCCTTTCTCTAAATCGCACAACCACCAAAGGCCAGATCAATTCAAGTCTATGCAGAGTTGCCTTCCCTTACACCTCCCTGAAAGGTTAGTCTGTCCTGATCATGCATATGTCCCGCACCACCACAACGGCCTTTATCTGTAAATGCACAGCAGGAATTTCACAGATCCCCCTGCTGGGTCCAGATGTAGTTTTAGGATTCCTCCCAACATAGCCTCCAGGCAGTCACTCTCAGTCCTCGGGATAACTGAAATGTATCTACTCTTTGTGGGTTGGTTTTTTTTTTTATATAAAGGATTGAAAGATGTCGTTAGCATCCCTCCCCCCTTTTCAGGAATAAAAAAAATGAAAATACTACAGATAAATGAAACTTGCATAAAATATGGAGAGTCCAGGAAACTACACAGTCAATCCCACTGGGTCTAAGGAGAGACACTACCAAAAGAACACTGATTTGGGGCATTGAAGTGCTTTAAGGGATCAGTAGCACCCCTGATGGTACACTGTGGGCTGCTAACTGCAAGGTCAGCAGTTCAAAAACACTATCTACTCCTTGGCAGAAAGATGGGGGCTATGTCATCCTATAAAGAGTTACCGTCTCAGGAACTCACAGGGGCAGTTCTTCCCTGTCCTGTAAGGTCACTGTGAGTCCGGCGTCAACTCAGTGGCAGTGAGTGAGTTTATTTTTTTTTAAGGGATCAAAAGTCTGAAGTTCTTAAACTTTAGCTCTTTTTATGATGCATCACCACAGGATTGGAGCCATAAGGACACGCCTCTTCCATTTGTGTTGGTTACTACAGCTATTTCTGTCTTCCCCGTCTCAAGTTCATGGAATAGAAGAGGAATACTCAAGGACAACAGATAGAGAACGAGAGCAAGATAGTTTATTTTCAAGAGAAGTGAAAGATGTAAAAATAGCCAAACTATACTGAGGAAATAAAAACCTTTTCTTTTATTCTGCTTGTAAATGGGGACTACACAGGGGAAGACAATAGGTTTATATCGCTGATCAGTCCCCTAGGCTTAAGGGGATTCTAGATTGTTGCTCCGGGAAGACACTGAGGAGCCGAGATTCAGAGAAGTTTGCTGACTCTCTTAAGCTGACACAAGTTGTCAGAGAGAAAGCCATCCCTGCAAATTCCTAGTGCATTGTCCTCCACATGGGACTCAGTGGCAACCTGGTTGACATTGGTGGTCGGAAAAGCTTTTAGAAGGAGAGATAAAGCCTGCTCCGGGAAAAGTAAGCAATTTGCCTCTTTAGCGCTTCACGCTTATCATGGCATGTCAGAAAATGCAAATAGGCAGGTGTAATAAAATTATATTTCAGTGCTTTTGAGTGATAAACGGGTTTATGAAGATTTAGTTTGTTTGTAATGATGAGGTAGAATCTAGTTACTCTAGAAGAAGAAAGCAAATAGAAATGTTTATGTACGGTCACGTAAATTATTATACAAAATGTTATTGATTAACCACAAGGTTATGCAATATTTTAAACTCTTCCCTCCACAGTTCAATCCAGGTTCACTTAGTACAACAGAGTAAGGTATGTGCATGTGTGAGTGGCTAGTTTTCAATGCGAATGGTCCTAAAATTCACCACGCGCAATATCTCAGTGACTTGTTTAAAAGCGAGTGAGAGCAGTTGAATAGCTCCATCTTTTCTCTGCCTCTCAATTGCTCTCTCTAGATCAAATCACTGTTCTCTTTCATCTGTCTTGCTGGCATAGTCTCAATTTATTTGTTTCACTCATTCCTAGCCCCTATAAGACATATACACTAAGATTTGTAACCCTTGTGGTGTAGTGGTTACATATTGGCTTGAGAATCCCATGGTGGGCAGTTCAAAACCACCAGCAGCTCCAGGAGAGAAAGACTGGGTTTTCTCCTCCCGTAAACAGTCATTGTCTCAGAAACCCACCCTGGTTCACTTTGTGTCAGTGTTCGCTCCACGGCAGTGGATCAGTTCATGTAATCGCTTAACATAACTCTAGTCACGCCACCCTGTTGCTTCAAATCTTTAACTGATATATCTGTGCCTTAAATTCCTATTCTTTATTTCAGTTTACAGTCTATTCTGTAACATGCACGAGTAGATGTTCCATACTCCCCTAGCCTCCCCTTTCAGTGTTTATCTCATTTTTGTGAGTTTTGAAGCCTGAAGCCATCCCCTGTACTTCAGTTCACTAAGGTTTAGGCCCCTAAAACGATATTTCTGAAATGCAAAGGAATGTTATCACTCTGCGGCATCAGAGCCTTCGTGAGTGGAGGGCGGTATTACCTGTAAGGGAGCCCCGGTGACCGAGTGGCTGCTGCAGCAGGCTGCAGACCACCAGGTCTGCAGTGGGAGCTGACCTGCTACTCCCAGGGACAGAGGAGATGCGTTTTTTTTCTGTCAGCATGTACAGTTCACAGTCTTGGAGATCCTGGAAGTAGTTTGACTCTGTCCTACAGTGTCACGATGAGTCAGAATTGATTCAACAGTGGCTGCTTTGTTTTTTGGATTAGTTTTAAACAGGATGAAACAGACTATAGGAGAAGCAGGATGTGTGTGTGTGTGTGTGTGTGTGTGAGAGAGAGAGAGAGAGAGAGAGAGAGAGAGAGAGAGAGACAGATATCAAGGTATCAAGGTTTGGTTTTAATATGACTGATAGATATTTGAGTGGAGGTATCAGTTGGCAGCTGCATTTACAAATCTGAAATTGTAGGGAAAGTCTTCAGTTTTAATATCTGAAAACTAGATATGATATATGATTAGCAAGATCTTAAGTGTAGACAGCCTGTGGAAGAAGCCTATGGCTTGCAATCCGGATCTCTCTACCATTGAGGGAAGAAAGAGGAGGAGCCAGCCAAACTTGGGAGTGCTTAAGTGGGAATAGAAGTCAAGTAACAAAAGTGTTTCAAAGAGAACACATGATCGCCTGTCCCAAGCACTGCTGACAGGGCAAGCATGCATTGTGAAGTCATTAGTAGGGTACTTTTGGTGCGTCTAGTTCTGGTAGACTGTTGGGGGCCCAGGTGGTGCTTTGGGCTGACTACCAACCACAGTGTCAGGGCTTCAAACGCATCAACTGCTTCATGGAGGCAAGTTGAGGCTTTCTGCACCCTTGAAGATTTACAGCCTTGGAAACCCAACATGGAGTTGGAATCAACTCAGTGACATTGGATTTAGTGTTGGTTTTCTGGGTATAAAAGCCTGGTTAATGAACTGTGAAAAGAATTGTATGAGCCCCAATAAATTGTTAAAATTAAAAGAAAAAAAAAAAGCCTGGTTGTAGTTCATGAGCAACTTAAAAGCAGGGGATATACGTTTCAAAACACCCCATTTATAATTGTCTCTATATTATATGCCCACTTTCATGCTGGTTCATATTACATTTTATGTTGTTTATTATAATATAGGAAACTCTTTTGAGTATCATTGATATAAAAGGGAATGGAAATATGGGACAATAATTGGAGGAACAGAGGTTAAGGGTTTTTCGGTTTTTAATTTTAACAAAGGAGACAAAACAGAGTATGTGCCTACCGAGGAGAATGATCCAGGAGGCAGGCATCAGTTGGTGATGCAGGAAACGGGGAAGGCATTTTGGCAGTGACGTCTTTGTTCAAGTAAAAGGGGATGGAATAAGGACTTGGCCTTGGACAAGAGATTAATCAGTTGATCTGTTGGAATGAGAGGAAAAGCAAAAGATGCCCTTTTGATGTTCATATTGTCCTTTTGCTGTTAATCTGTGTGTCATTTAAGATGCCGTGAAGAGTAGTGGTGCTACAACACAGCTTAAGCACTGGGATGGCTTTGACAAGTTCGTTTATTTTCTCATGGTTTCAGGGCTAGAAGTCAGAACTCAAAATGCCAGATCTAGGGGAAGGCTTTCTTCCTCTGTTGACTCTAAGACAAAGTCCTTGTCTGCCCTCAGCATCTGTGGGCTTGGCATTCCTTGGAGATTTCCATCTGTATGGACATCCCTCTTTCCCTGAATCTAGGCTCTCAGGGCAGGGATCCCGGTGAAAAAGACACACTCTGCTGGCTTTTCTTTCACTGTGGTGGGGAGGGTCCTCTCTCTCTTCTTATCTCCCCGGAGGATTCTCCTGACACTGGACGAGGGGCCTTATCTTGACTAGGGCTGTTGCCTCCCACTGAATCCTGCCTCGGTGACATAACAAACATAACATAATCCTCATCACCATGACCTAGTCCAGCTTCAGCTATACATAGAAGATCACGAAGTGGGGGAGTAATAAAATCACAATACAGGAAATCATGATCCAGCCAAGCTCACCCATCTTTTGAGGATACACAACTTAATCCATGCCATTACTTATCAACATCTAGGCACTGCTATGAAGTGCATGGTATGAATCTAGTCAATTCTGACTCACACTGACCTTATAGGACAGAGCAGAATGGCCACTTTTGGTTTCCAAGGCTGTAAATCTTTACAGGAACCAAAAACTTATCTTTTTTCCATTGGAGCGGCTGGTGAGTTCAAACTTCAGACCTCGAGGGCTACGCACTCTGTGGTCTTGTTTTATTTGTAGGCTCCCGTAAAGTGCCTGGTACACAGCAGGCATGCAATACATGTTGGAATGAATAAATGAAGACACTGCTTCTATGTCTTATTTCCTCACCTGGAATTGGATCATTTCCATCAATTCTTAACAACCAGATTGACTCAATCATGCTTTTCTTGTCTGGTCCTGCAGATAGCTTGACAGACTGGTGGAGTTGATTGATAGAAATAGCTGCATTTTTACCAAAATCGGTGATGGTGCTTAAGATTAAAATCAGTGACCCTTACTCTGTCATTTTGTAGTGGTCCTAGTTATAGTTTTAACTTGAATTTATTAGTTACTTCATTTCAAACCTTCTGAAAGCTATATATTTTTCTCATGATACATTTGCCATTTATATCAAAGGAAAATGTTACTTGTACAATGTGTTTGCTGGACAGAGTGGATTCCAAGGACACTCATATATGTGTAAGAGAGAGCTTTATATCAAGAAGTAATTCTGCATAAATAAAATATCCCAGTATAGTCCTGATAAAGTCCTTATGTCCAATACTAGTCTGTAAGTCTGATCTTAGTCCATAAATTCCTCTTCAGACTCACACAGCTGCAAGCAATGATGCAAAATGCAGGAAGATCACAGGCTGGTAGGTGACAAGTCTTGTGGATCAAATGGTGGTAGAAGCATCACAGGGCTCTGGAAGGTCTCTGAGTGGCTTGCCAGCAGGAGGGTAAAGGCAGAGGGAAAGAGAAAAAGAGAGAGCGAGAGAGAGCGAGAGAGAGCGAGAGAGAGCGAGAGCGAGAGCGAGAGCGAGAGCGAGAGAGAGAGAGAGAGAGAGAGAGAGAGAGAGAGAGAGAGAGAGAGAGAGCCCAGGATCCTTCATATGAGAAGACCATGCCCAACAGGAGGCATCATCAATCACCTGATTGACAGACTGGACTCCACCCCTACATTTTCATATCTTCAAGTTGATATGAAAATAATGTAACTAAAAAATACAAATACTAAATTACTGAATATATGTTAAGCTTTTTAATAATGATGATTATATTATCTCTGATCTTTGTACCTTAATGCTTTGTACCTCATTTAACTAGAGACCATGTTTTCTTCATCATTAAATAAAAAATACTTAGCCTTGACCATGGTACAAAATTCCCCCCAAAGAACAAAACACCCACTGCCATTGAGTCATTCCTCTCTCTCAATCTCTCACACACACATGCACACCTGCTCCTCCTGTAGTCTTTTTCATCCCTATTAAAAATAATCAAAAAACTAAACCAACTGCCATTGAGTAATTCTGATTCATAGTGACCCTGCGGGACAGAGAGGCAGGCAGTGTCCCTTAGAATTTCCGAGGCTGTAAACCTCAATGGAAGCAGATGGCCTCATGCTGCTCCTGAAGTGTGAGTTTGAAGTGGTGACCTCTCAGTTAGCTGGTGGCTTTGAACCACTGACCTTTTTGTGAGCAGTCCACCACTTCTCGGATTATTATGGCACCGAGCACGTGCTAATTAAATATCTGTTGACAGTGAATTAGTTTCTATGACAGTTGCTGTTGTATAGGCTAGATCCCCTTCCCTATTTGATGTCCCTATTGCTCCGTTTTAGTGATTTTACTCCTAACTGCTCACACCTGAGAGTCCCAAAACACGAGCAATTGACTGGGGGAGCTCCTTGCCCAGCTGTCTCAAGAACAGGAAGTGCCTGAGGTTTTATGCCCGCCCTTAGCAGTGAGCAGCCAATGAGGCCTGGTCCAGGCTCATGGGAGCCAGCCAATCACGCAGGACACACTTTCCAGATCATCGAGGCCCTTGTGGGTCAGTCTGTGCTCCAGATTTCACCTGAAATTGCAGCCTCGCTTGGATTCTCACGTTTCTGGATGCTGCTTTGCCTATTCCCTCGGAGGTATCTCCTGGGCACGCCTCTTTCCTGATCACCCACACACCCTACTTGTCTTGTGGCCTATCTCTTGGGAATTCCACCTAAAATACCGAATGTATACAGAATAGTTGATGCCAGGCACAGCAGGGACTCAGAATGATTGCATTTCCCCGAGTGTCAAGAGTGGCATGTGCTGCTCTTTCAGATGGGCTTTCCTGAGAGTGTCGGCTTTCTACCGCTGCCGACTAAATCTGTGGTGACTGGACCCAATTTTATATCTAACTTAGTTGCTGCATGAGAAGCAGCTTCATCATTTTAGTAGTTAATTGTTATTGAATTCATTGCAGATATCTTGACTGATTTGTGGAATTGATTGATGGAAGAGGTTATATTTCTGTCAGCCATTTTTGTTGGAAATGTGTTAGTCAGTAAATCTGGTATTGAATTATAGGTCTTTCAAGCTAAAGTCAAAATGTGTTTTCCTCGATTTTCTAGGCTTTTAGATTGTACTTATATCTTGACTGTACAGATAGTTTGCGATTGGCTCACCCCTACCCAGAAATTCTGTTGAAGGAAGTCCCGAGGAACGACTTCCAGACGAATTACCGTGATACACTTCTATGGAGCGGGTCTGCTCTGGGACATATCGAGCCGCTGCTTCAGAATTGACTTAAGAGCAGCTGCTTTGGTTTTCCCTTCTCTCTCCTTTTAATATAGATGGTAAAGAGTCACCTGTACAATCATGTGTTATATTGCGATGGGGTAGGCTAGGGTGTCTAAAGAAACAAAACCAATGACATAGATTGTTTATGGATTTGAAATCAGAAAAAAAAAACCCTTGATATCAAGAAACAATTTCACATCAAGAATGCATCCCAGCTGAGGCAGGCGGATGAAACAGAACAAGTACCTTTAGCGGAAGCAGGGGGATCACAGGTGGGCGCAGAGTCCTGTGGATCCAGGGTTGGTGGGAAATGGCAGGGTGTTGAAACATGCAGGGTCTGCAGTCCACATGGGGCTGACGCTAGAGGCAGACACAATCTTGGCAAGCAGGGAAGGCGGCGGGCTTGAGAAAGAAGTTCTTGCTGTTCGCTTATAAAAAGCCACGCCCCCAAGGAGGCGTCACTAGGCGACTACATGATTGACAGGTTTGACTCCACCCCTGCCTCCACAAAAGTACCAAGTTAGTATAAGATCTAACCATTACACATGGACTACAGTTTTCCTTTGTAGTCTTTATGAACATAAATATCCATTTACATATACTAAATAAAATATTTTATACTGATTTGGGAAAATCACCAGTAAGAAAATAAATCCTTTTATCTGTAAAATGGGATTGGGAATAGGTGTTTTAGAATTGAAAAACACTGTAGAACTATCTGGTGGCAAACACCTTTATTTTATAAATGAGAACATTTGAGACCCAAGCAGGTTAAGTAATTTGCTCACCAGCATCCCACGTTCTTAGTGGCAGAGTTGGACTAAAATCCAACTCCCAGGACACTGCTCTCCACTGCTGTACAAAATACACATTTCTTATTCACACAATTGATATGAGGATTAGGGACCACATCTGTGAAAAATAGACTTAGCCTTTGGAAAGAAGGATGCTGGATAGCTTTATGAAAGCTTTATGGAAACTAATCTCATTTTAGCCTTTTCTGTACAATTGTTAGTTTTGTTCAGTTTTATGTTACTTGCCTTAGGATCCTTCTTGGCTGAGGACTAGATAATATACAATGCTTGATTTAAAATCCATATTAAGGGTCCAGATTGTGCTGGAATATGAATGATGTTCAGCTGGGTTTGAGCCAGGAGCACTTGCAGAGTGCCCACCAGAATGAGGATTGTTGATGTCCAGGCAAGAATTTTCTATCCCTGGTTTGCAGAATGGGAACAAGACAGGTTTTTTCCAAAGAAAAGAAGGGGGCATAAATTATATTTCTGCCCTGCTCAGTAATACTTTCAAAGTTTGTTATAATATGTCTTTAACAAACCATGAATTTTCTCTCCTGCTGAGCCACCGTATCCTGACTATTTTCAGCATCGTTAGGGACCCATTATATTAATCCACCATACCTTCAAATCTCTAACAGGCGCACATAAGTGATCACTTTGAATATTTATTTTGAAGCAAGGTATAGAATTGTTCTCTTTGTCGTCTTGCAAAGGGAGGAAATTGTAACTTGCTCACCTTGGTTACTTCAATTGTTGTAGTTTGATTCTTTCAATTACAAAGTGCCTTGATATAATGGACAAAGGATATTGTTTAATTTTTGTAGTCCTTGAAGTAATTTGTGTAGGTTCATATTTGCACGATAGATACAACTTGAGACCAAAAGGCTAAAGTGCTGCGTCTGCATATGTTTTAGGTGCGGTTGTATGCAAGACCCGACGCCATCAGAAGAGGATCCGGGCACTACGCCCTCCATATAACAAAGAGACTAATTGAGTTTTATGAAGACTACTTTAAAGTGCCCTATTCTTTGCCAAAACTCGGTAAGAATTTTCTTGTTTATTTTTTCAGAAGGGCTCCTTGAAGGTGGAGTTTATTGGTTAAGATGCTTAGGACGCATGAACAGTCTAAGGGTTATATTTTTAGAGGCTATGATTTCACAAGAGGTAAAATAAAGTTTGGTGCTTCTGGATTCTTGCCACAAAGTATGTGTATAATTATTTAAGAACTGATGTAGGTTTAGCATTTTAAAAGATAGCCAAAATAATTCTACTTTGTTAAAAACATGCGTAAAAGGTTCTTGGCAGTGTCACACTTCATGTTCTTAACTACCGTGTACAGTAGGCACTGCTACACGATTATTTTTTATATTAAGGAAATTGAGACCATGAAGTTTCCTATTCCTGCAGACAGCCATTAAATGAAGGAGCTGGGATGTCAAACACATTCTCTGTGATTCCCCAAAGTCTTCACTGTGACACTATGAGGAGGTACCCATTGATTAGTGCTTGTTTCCTAACTCTCACATGCCGGGCTACAGTGTGTAAGCTGCCCCTCGGTTTTTTTCATTCAGCCACATGTTGGATGCCGAGTTATAGTAAGTTAAATAAAGAGAAGAGAGAAAGGAATTGCACTGGTCATGGGATTGTGTTCTCGAGTGTTCTTATGTTTCTTCCATGCACGAAAGTAGTATACTCAACACTGTTGGTTGAATGAATAAATTAATTATTTTTATTACTTTAACTTCAATGAGGCTGCTTTGGCAACGTCATTCTATGACTTTCCAGAAAGGTAGAATGCATACCCATTTTGAATGCTGAAGGTATTTTTTCTTCTGAGAAAATCTGTTTTGAAATCTCACATCACAACACTCCTTTGTTCCCCCCTCCCCACCGCTACACGTTTTTCCTTCCCAAGGGGATTTTTGATCAGGATCCACATCAAAAGTATTGCTCATTGGCAAGAACAAAGTGCTTTCATGATCACAGTGCTAGCGTTTCAACCACAGGTTCTTGTCCCCAGAGAATAGGCCTGTTTCATTAAAGTACCTGCCTGCTGTGTAGCTTTACTGGTCATACAATGAGCTGTTTAGAAAATAGACAGAATAGTTGACACTCTTACCACTAGGTGTAGCATGTGATGGAAAAGAATGAGATTGTACATATTTGAATTCATTTTAAAACATAAATAACTTCAAATCCATAGGCAACGTGATTTTTTGTTTTCTGTTTTGTTTGCGTTTTTGTTTTATCCTCTCTCTCAAGTCCTCAGTTAGCCCCGGTTACGCTGACATCTCCCTGGTGGGAACCCAAGGCAGGGAGGTGTACCTGACCTTATTTGCGCGGGAGGTGACACCATGCTCTGTACTCGGTCAAACAAACTGGAGCTTCCCAGCTTGACCCTAATGTCCCATTCACGAGTGCTTGTTGCAAGTTCAGCAGAGAATAAAATGTGGATCATTCTTTGTCTCTTTCAGGCCGGTAATTAGCAGAGGAACTCAATTTAAAACTTCAGGGGTCCCATGTAACTGTCAGCTTGCAGCAGGGAGCATTTCTGCTCCTCTGCTTCACTCCCAGCCGAACCATGTACGCTTTCTCTGTAGAAATGGACGCTGTTCACTGTGATGGTGACTCGCTAACATACTTTAGGGTGTATGGCATGGAATGATTTGACTTTACCCCGGCACAGTCAGTGTTATCTTGGGAAGATATCACAGCCCATGTGCTTTGTAAAATTTCTCTCAGTTTCTATGCATTCTATAGATATTTTCATATGTCTGTTAATGACATTATAAGTACATTTTCTATATAAAATCCTACATAAAGTTTGGTAAAAGCAGAAGTAGTTTGACAAGGTCTTAGCTTTTGTTATACATTGTGAATTGTATTTTCAAAAAAGGAATATTTTGGAATCAACTCGGTTTTTATGAATGACCCAGGCAGACTCGTTTTGGGTATTCGCTGTGGCTGTCTTACTATAGAGTCTATTTCACCCATCCTCTCTTCCCTTACCTATCTTCCCTTCCTGCCCTCTCTTCGACCTTCCCTCCTCCTCTCATTTCCTCTGCAGGTGTTCGTTGGGTCACTCACCTGTTGTAGACACTTAACTTTCTGATAGCCATAGAGTTGTGGATAAAAAATGCAAAACTTCATTCTATACTAATATTTAAAACCTATTAATTTGAGGCAAGTTAAATCATTAAGTAAAATATATAGCCTATCAGCTACAGATTAAAAGACAAAACAAAAACAACTCAATGCCATAAGATTGATGCAGACTCACAGCGACCTTGTAGGATAGGGTAGAATGCCCCTGTGGGTTTCCCAGACTGGAGCTCCTTACAGGAATGGAAAACCTCATCTTTTTCCCATGGAGTGGCTGGTGATTTTGAACTGCTGACCTTGGGGTTAGCAAAGGCAGAAAGGATGAATAGAAAGTGTGTGTGTGTGGCACTGTAGATGAAGCTCATATTTTTACTTGTTTTACTTTTTTCTTTTTGTAAATTGATTTTGTTGTGAATTGGGTGACGGTTTACAGAGCAGATCATCAGTTTTTTTTCAACAATTAAACACATTTTGTTTCATCTCATGTACCATCACATATGTACTTCCTTTCTGTTACCCGTTCCCATCCATGCTTCTTTTCGAATGCTCTGAAATTTGTCCTTGGGGAAATGCTGCCCTTTGGGTCTTAATTGGTTGATTATACTCAGGTGTGCCTACCACACTAGCACTGTTATCCCTCTTGAGACCTGTCTGATGTGTGACTGAAACGTGAACTACAAGGGTGAGTCCAGTTACAGACCTGAGGAGTGACTAAGGATCATAGACTTCAGGGTGCCACCAGTCTCTCTCCAGCCTGTGAGCCCGGTCTCTTTTGTGATTCTGGAATCTGTACTGTATTCTCCTCTGCTCTACCCGAGCCTTCTGTGTAAGCCTTTCCATAGCAGGTGGAAGTGGTAGCCAGGCGCCACCTAGTGCTTTGTGTTTCATGGATGTGAAGGCTGATGTGTGCATGCCCCATACAACTATTAGACTAATTGTTTCCATGAGAGTTTCTATTTTTATCAGTCTTCTCTCCTCCCAGTGGGGGAGCAAAGGAGACCAGTAATTGTACCCTAGATGGCCACATGAGTTTTTCAGGCCTCAATCTCTACTCACCAAAGTAGGCCTTAGAACATCGCCTTCATGAATTACCTATGTCACCCTAACCATTGCTAATAAGTGTTTGGTTATGTCTAATAAGGTGTTGAGGTTTTTAAATGGGAAATCACAGAAGACACCATTGGGAAAATGGTTTTTGAGCAAAGGACTTAGGGTAGTAGAAAAATTAGCCCAATACATGGAAGAAATGATGGACACAAAGAGATGAACAGAAAATTTCAAAGGACAGCTTGAGAAGACAAAATAAATTATTATGATTAAATGTGCAAAGACTTAGAGTTAGAACACCAAAAAGAAAGAACATAGTTGGCATATCTTTAACTGAAATAACTCATTATTAAAAAAGTCAAGCCTTCAGTTTCAATCTTGAAAGATTCTATCTGCAAAATATTGAATGATGGAGAAAGCATTGAAAGAAGGAATACACAGTCATTGAACCACACTAATCAACATTTGTCCATTTCAAGATGTAGCATGTGACTAAGAACTAATGACACTGAAGGAATAGATCCAAGCTGTCCTGAAAGTATTAGCCAAAAACAAGGTTTCAGGAATCGATAGAATATCAATTGAAATGTTTCAACAAAGTGATGAACCACTGGTAGCACTCCTCTAGAAATTTGGAAGATGGCTGCTTTGTCAACTGACTGGAAGAAATCCATATTTATAATCATTCCAAATAAATGTGACTCAACAGAATAAGAAAATTATCCTTGATATCAGATGCAAGCAATATTTTGCTGAAGTAGTAAACAACAGTTGCAGTAGTTCATTGATTTGGAGCTGCCAGAGGTTCAGGCCAGATTCAATAGAGGATATTGAACAAAAGATATCATTGCTGAAATCAGATGGATTTGGCTTAACACAGAGAAGACCAGCTGTTGTGCAGCGTGTTTCATTCACTATGTGAAGGGATTCCACTGTATGAATCACTGCAAACTATGGATTACCTTGAGAAGAACAGGAACTACCTATTATGCTCATGTGAAACCTGTACATGGATCCAGAGGACATTGTGTGCACAGAGCAAGGGACTACTACTTGGTTTAAAATTCAGTAAAAGCGTGTGTCAGAATTGAATCCTCTTGTCCTACTTACTCAATTTGTTTGCACAGCAAATCATCAGAGAAACGGGATTATGTGAAGAACTCAGCATCAGGATTGGGAGGCAGGCTTATTAACAACCTTCAATATGCAGATGACACACCTTGCTGGCTGAAAGACAGGAGGACTTAAAGCTCTAGTTGTTAAAAATCAAGGATTTCAGCCTCAGTATGGATTACAACTCAATGTAAAGAAAACCAAGATTCTCAAAACTGGACTAATAGGTAACATCAGGAAAAACAGAAAGATTGTAGTTGGCAAGCATTTCGTCTTGCTGGGATTCATCATCAACACTCATGGAAACAGCACTCAAGAAATGAAGCAACACATTGAATTATGTAAATCTGTTGCATAAAATTTCTTTCAAGTATTGGAAAGTAAGAAGGTCACTTTGAGGACTGAGGTACAGCGGACAGAAACCATGGTATTTCAGTGACTTTTTGTGCGTGTGAAAGTTGGATATTGGATAAGGAAGCAGAAGAAGATTCTCTGCATTTGAGCTACGGTGTTGGCAAAGAAGAATGAAAGTCCCACGGACTGCCAAAAGAGCAAACTGGTCTATCTTGGTGAAGGACGGCCAGACGCTCTTTAGAGGAAAGATGGTAAGACCTTGTCTCACATACTTGGAACTTATTATCAGCAGAGACCGGTCCCTGGAGAAGTCCATCATGCTTGGTAAAGTGGAGCAGCAATGTAAAGAAGGAAGGCCCTCAATGAGAGAGAGGGATTGGCAGTGACTGCAACAGTGAGCTCAAAGTGAAGGACAGGCGTGACGCTGGGATGGAGACGAGTGCTCTGTTCCGATGTGCATAGGGTTACTGTGCAGCACCGACTTGATGACAACATTCAAGCGGGTATCCAAAAATAACCCAGGTTTTTTTTTTCTAAGCTATGCATTTAAATTTTTTTACAAAACAACCTTTTAACCTTCAAAGTATTATCCATTATACTTAATACATTAGTCAAATCTGTGATTCCATTCTTGGAAACATTTTCAAACTCATCTGTTTGGATGGCTGAGAGCACCTCCCTCGTTATTTTATTCTACTGGACAACAAAGTGAATCACGGCCCATTCCTATGTCATCCTCGCCATCATTTATTATTTTTGAGCCCGTTGTTACAGACACTATGTCAGTCCATGATGTTGGGGGGTCTTCCTCCTTTTCTTTGACCCTCTATTAAACATAATTTCCTTTGGCATGGGTTAATCTCTCCTGGTAGCATGTCCAAAGTACATGAGATGAAGTCTTGCCTCACACACTTCTGAGCAGCATTCTAGCTGTATTCTATTTTTTAAAAATTGGTAGCTCTTATAGATATTATAAAAATTTATATTTCAATTAGATCAAGCATATTTGTACAGTTGCTGCCACCATCATTTTCAAAACATGTTCTCCGTGAACTTGTTGATATCAGATCCCCTTTATCCCCTCCTTAGCCCTCCCTACCCCCCAGGAAACCTTATTATATTATTATTATTAAATTGCCATATCTTACACCATCAAATGTTTCTGCTTACTACAGTTTTGTTATTTGATCCCCTCAAATGGGACACAGTCATCATTGCTGTCCATCTCTTAGAAGAGAGCTTTGTTTGTTCTTCTGGCAGCTCATGGTACTTTCCATATTGTTTGCCAGCACCATTGTTCAATTGCATCGATTCTTCTGTGGCTTTATTCACTATCCAACTTTCATGTGTATTTGAGGTGACCCATGGCTTGGATAAGACATGCTATATAGTATTGGTTCTTAATCATGGGTAAATTTGTTGCCCCATCCAAAAACCAAAACATTCGGAGGTATTGGGGACATTTGCAATGGTCCCAAATGCGGAGAGATGATATTGACATTTAGAAGCCAGAGGTGCTGCTAAACATTTTACATCGTGAGGCCAACTGTTCATCTGAAAATGTCAGCAGTGGTTCACATAAAAGAACTGTGTTGTAGGTGGAAAGGGCAGAGGCATGAAAAGCAGTTAAAATTCAGGCCCAAAATGATGGCCACTTAGTGTAGGCTGTTAACAGTGGCATAGACAGGAGTAGAACAATTCTGGTTGGTAGCAGAACCATTTGGAATTTGTTGACGAAGATGTATGAGGTGTGAAAGAGAGAGAAATCAAGGCACCAACTCTAAGGTTTTGAGGAAAGAACCATAAATATATCAATAAACTCACTGACCCTGAGTCAATTCCAATTCAGTGACTCTGTAGGATAGAGTGTAACTGTCCCTTTGGGTGTCTGAGGCTGTAAACCTTTGTGGGAGCAGAAAACGTCATCCTTTCTCCTCAGTGTGGGTGATGGATTAGAACTGCTGATTTTGTGGTTAGCTCCACAAGCAAGTCACTTTGGCACCAGGGCTGAAGAATGAGAAGGGTGGAATTTCCATTTGCTGAGACAAAAGATCGTCTGTCCAAGAAGGAGATCACTTAGAGACTGACATATCTATTAAACATTTAGGTAGACATTTTATATCTGCTAGAAATTTAAACAGATGTTGGATTTGAAACTGGAGTTGACTGAGTGGTTTGGCTTGAGATATACATTTGTCAGTATCTAATGAAATGTGAAGCTTCGTGCACTCACCCTGGTGGTGAAAGAAGGTAGAAAAGAGAATGGGACAAGGCAGCACTGACAGAGATCAGTCATCTGAGGCTATCATCTACATGCCCTTGAGTGGATTCCAGCAACTGCAAAGCTGCTAATAGAGGTGCTGAGGAAACCAGGAATAGACAATGTCTAGAGAGTATCTCAAATAGGAGCAGACAATTCTGACACGTCATGTTACAGGCGGACTGACTGAGAATTAACTTTAGCAACGTTAAGGTAATTACTGACTGTCTTACAGATAAAGAAGCAAAACTAGGGACACTTATAAAGAGATAAATTGATATCAAGACAATGCCTCATACAATTGTAGACATGGGTAAGTTCAGTCTAGCTCAAGTGCATGGATCAGATGTTAAGCTGGGGGCTTCTCCTGACTTGCCTAACTATAGTGACTGATTACACAGAAAGAAAGAAGACAGAAAGGTCAATGACTACAGGGGAGGATGAGTCTGAGGTCCGAGGTCAGGCTTGTGGCTGCAGAGTTCATAAAATCCATGCACAGAAGGCCAAATGGCAAACTATTGGTGACGTCGAGGGTCATTAATGTAGATAGTGGGTCTTTGGTTGAAGTCCAAAGAACCCCAGGGGTTGATGAGCCAGATGTAGGATCCCCACCATCAAAAAGCGAGGCAGTTTCCCACAGCCTCAACTGACCAGTACATGAGTAGTAGGACACATTCCCCAAAGAAACCTCCTTCCCATTGCATGAGGGCTGTGACCTAAGTCAGGAGGTTGCATCCCGCCTTTATGTTCTCACCTGTGCTTGTCTACTCACAAGCAGACCCCAAGATGGGAATTGTTGTGCTGTGTTAGATCACATCGTGGAGGATTACTGGGAACTTATTGAGAATCCTGACCCAGCCAAGATGAGGCGAGACTTACCTGTCACAGTGACTTTGACAAGTTGCAGGGGATGTTGGCAACAAATACCTGATAGATGTGTTGAAGAGACAATGGATGTGGGGCATGGCTATAGACAATGGGTTTCTAGGAATTCCCAGTGATTTTCTAAGAGGAGGAGGGGAAGAAAGGCTTATGTTCTGATAACACTTATCTCTGGTGGACAAAGGCTGCTTCTGCAGAGCTGAGAGCTGAGAGCTGCCTTAACTTGCTTTCCCCAACCAAATCCCAGAGGAATAAGGAGCTTGCTACTTTCCATTAGAAAGTCAAATTTTAGACCAATTGAGCCAATAATAAACTACTAGTTGACCTGATTTTACTTAAGCTATGGAGGCGAAATGTGCATGTAAGGGTATTATATGACCAATGACCTTAAAATAAAATTTTCTATTAATAAATATTAAAATTTTAAAAATCTTAAAAGTAATTTTTATTTCTCGATTATAAACTCTGCAATGCCTTCTCTCCTCTCTTTTCCTTCTTTCCCAAGTCCTTTTTCAATTGTAATACTGAGCAGTCTGTTTTTCTATTGTGGTCTCATCTGTTAACATACCCCCAAGGGTTTGAATTTTCTCCTCATGTGGTTTATCCAGGAGAGACCCCAGAGGAGAATTATGTAATTGGTGTTCACCATGTGAGGATTTGGTTTTAAATCTCTAAATTTGATAATTAACCTATCTGTAGGTAATCTATTTATATGAGATTGGCAGATCTTTTCTATTTCTAGCTGTTCAATTATAATTAAAAGTGTATCATCTACTTGATACAATACAGCAAGCTATCTTATTT
This sequence comes from Tenrec ecaudatus, assembly GCF_050624435.1. NCBI lineage: Eukaryota > Metazoa > Chordata > Mammalia > Afrosoricida > Tenrecidae > Tenrec > Tenrec ecaudatus. Next base: position 189,100 of record NW_027459259.1, read on the forward strand.
ATATTTTATCTTCATGAGAACCCTCAGAGGCATGGAGTGCTTCTTAAAAGGATGTGTTGTAGAAATTTGAAGAATGAAATTGTCCTCTTTCCTCCTATCCCAAAGACATACTAAAAATAACAACAACAAATACTTATATCACTTTTACTATATATGAGTCACTCCTTAGGACATGGAACATTTTGACCCATTTAGTGTTTTACTATGGCCTTAGGAGATAGTCCCTCTTATATTCTCATTTTCCAGATGAAGAAAACTAGGCATTTGGTGATGAAGTAAAGTACTCAGATTACACACTTGGATCTGGAATTTCAAACTCCATGATCTGTTCTCAGGAATAATACAAGACTTTTTCCTTTGTTGTTATTGTTGTTTTAGTTCCTTAAAGGCAATACATGTTCTTTATAGAAAAACTGGAAACTTAACTAGCTAAAAGTGCACACATGATAGCTCCTAATTTTATCTCCGAAGATATATTTGAGTATTTCAAGTGTGATTTCTTCATGGACATTTCATAATTAATTCAGTGATAGATAAAGTGAGTCAGAATTTTATTGGAATATTTTGTTATTCACCCTGTTTAAATTTCAATTAATTATAGACTGATAGTTTTCAGTTTACTTTTGGTGCTGCTCAAAATCTGTATATCAAGAAGTTCTCTAAAGCGTATGCTCGATTACTTCTTTTCAACACTTTATGCTTTTATGAAGATCCATTACCCACCTGGCACAGAGGTGCCATCTTAGAGGAAGAACTGGTATTTTGTAACAAGAATATCTGCCTTCAGGGAGATTGTGGTTTTGATGAGGAAGCAATGAGATATTTATAGGAATGTGTGAATTAGAGACTTACACAATATGGGATGTAATTAAGTACCAACGTGTACGGTACAAATGTACGGTACAATTACCTGCTAGCCAGGCTATGAACAGTGACTCATTGTACTATATATCCAGAACATGAAATACCTATTAAAAGCAGCCTTCATTTTACTTAAGTCCAGAAAAAGAGAGGGGAATTGAATGAGAAGAAGAGATAGAAGTAGATGGGAGATCAGTTTTCATGTTGTGTACTAGGGAAAGCTCATAGATTTCACTTTATACATTTGGTTTTATATAGTATGTTGATCGATTTACTTTCCTATAATAGACAAATTATGAGATATAGTACCTTTTGAATTTTTGTAAATGAGAGAGGTTAGCTTGTGTAGTTTCTCAAGTTGTCACAGATGTATCTATGTCTTCATGCTGACAGCACTGATGACAACGACAGTCCTTCTCCTTGAAGGTGGGCACGCTTACTGTCTCTCATCCGGTAGCGTGGTTACAGTTCCATACTTACTCTGTGATTGGGTCTTCTCCCTGTATCAGTGGCTGTATTGTTGTTTTTAATTGGAGGTAATAGATTTATAATACTTGATTATGCATATTATAGTGATTATTTGTGATCCTTTCAGTGTGTTTTTTCTTCCTCCGTATATATTTTTTCTGCTTTTGCTTAGCTATTGGAATGTACAAATACTGAATACCATTTACCATATATACTTGTGTATAAGCCGAGTTTTTCAGCACATTAAAAAAATAATTTTATTGGGGCTCATATAACTCTTATCACAATCCATACATACATCAATTGTGCAAAGCACACTTATACATTCGTTGCCCTCATCATTCTCAAAATTCGCTTTCCATTTGGGTTCCTGGAATCAGCAACTCATTTTCCTTTTTTCCCTCCCAATCCCTCCCTGCCCCCCTCTCCCTCATGAACCCTTAATAATTTATAAATTATTATTTTATCCTATCTTACACTGCCCAGTGTCTCCCTTCACCCACTCTTCTGTTGCCCATCCCCCAGGGAGGAAGTTATACGTAGATCCTTGTGATCGGTTCCCCGTTTTTAACCCCCATCCCTCCTGGTATGGCCACTCTCACCAATGGTCCTGAGGGGTTCATATGTCCTGGATTCCCCGTGTTTCCAGATCCCATCTGTACCACTGTGCATCCTCTGGTCTAACCAGGTCTGCAAGGTAGAATTTGGCTCATGATAGTTGGGAAGAGGGAGCATTTAAGAACTAGAGGAAAGTTTCATTATTGCTACAGTGAACACTGAGTGACTCATCTCCTCCCCACTACCCCTCTGCAAGGGATGTCCAGTTGTCTACAGATGGGCATTGGGTCCCCGTCACACGCTCCTCTCCTTCACAATGATATGATTTTTTCCCCACCTGTCTTTGTTGCTTGAAACCTGGTCCCCTCGGCCCTTCATGATCACACATGTTGGTGTGCTGCTTCCATGTGGGCTTTGTTGCTTCTGGGCTAGATGGCCGCTAGTTTACTTTCAAGTCTTTAAGACCCCAGACACTATATCTCTCGATAGCCGGACACCATCAGCCTTCTTCACCACACTTGCTTATGCACACATTCATCTTCAGCGTTTATGTGGGGAAGGTGATCACACAATGATGGTTTTTGTTCTTTGGTGTCTGCTACCTGATCCCTTCAATACCTCGTGTTCACATAGGCTTGTGTGCTTCTTCTCTGTGGGCTTTGTGGCTTCCGAGCTAGATGACCGCTTATTTGTCTTCTAGCCTTTAAGACCCCAGATGCTATATCTTTTGATAGCCGGGCACCATCAGCTTTTCCCACCACATTTGCTTATGCATACGTCTATCTTTAGCGATCATGCTGGGAAGGTGGGAATCATGAAATGACCATTTAGCTGAGCAAGGTGCTCTTGTATTAAGGGAATGCACGTGAGGAGGCCAAATGTCCACCTGCTACCTTACTACTAAACCTATAAATATATGCACATAGGTCTATTTCCCCCATAATCATAAATATATTTACATATGTACATGTCTGTATTTAGGCTTCTGGGTATGCCCTTTTCCTCCTACTCCTTCCCTCTATTTCCTTACGCCTTCCTCCTGTCCCACTACCATGTTCAGCCTTCTTTCTGGTTTCAGTAATTCCTCTCAGTACCTTGCCCTTGGTCACTCCCTACCAGTCCTCCCATCCCCTCCCTGGCACTGGTTTTGAACCACTCCTTGTTCCCTTGTCCCTGAGTTGGCCAATACCTCCTCCTTTCCCCCACCTCCCACACTCTCATTTCCCTCCGGGACCTTTGGTCCCGTTATTTTCTTCTTACATTGTTTGTCCCGCCTATCTTATCTAGGTGGACCTGCAGATATAATAATATGTCAGCACATTTTTAATGCAGTTTTTATGATAAAATTATGTGCCTCAGCTGATATTCAGGTCGGCTTATATTTGAGTATATGGGGGTGTGTGTTTTCTTAAGTTGATCAAGTAACACTTTTTTTGTCGGGGGGAATAAAATTTCTGGGAGGTCTGTATAGCCTAGTCTAATTCTGACTTCAACCTCAAAACACTTTATTTCAACTAGAGCTCTTCAAACTTACAATAGAGCTATTTAATCTAGTGGGTTATTGGTGGAAACTAACATAAGCTGTCTCGGTGGGCTCTCAGGGAAACAGGTGAGGCAGTCCATCTCGTTTCAGTTTTCTAAGTACCACCGGGAAATACTTTTGTGCAAATGACTATCCTTGCTCCCCATTTGGAATCAAGTAAATGTAGACGCCTCCTGCCTCATGGAGCTAATTTATTTCGTCAAAGTCCTTCATAGGGTGATTTTTCTAAGGAAAAAGAAAGGCAGTTCCCATTAATTTCAATGGCAAATATTTTTATGCGTTTCCTACCCCCACTGCCTTATGCTAAAACAATACCAAATCCAAGTCACTTCAGGATTTATCAGCCATTTTACAACAATCCAGCAAGGCAATTTTCCCTTCATTAATTATAATATGATCATTTAGCAGTCCTTGTTAAGATATTTTGCATTTACCGCATAGTGTACATTTCTAAGACTACACTAAAAATGCAAAGCCAAAAAATAGCACTGTGACAATGAGAGAAATCAATGAAAACAATGCATTTTAGTGGGGACGCTGCATGAGATTATTACGGCTATAAACCAGCAAACCATGAGTTCATTGAGAGGAGCATGTAATGCAACACAACAGAATTGAATTAACTAATTCAACTAGTATTTATTGAGTAGTGACCAGATAACGTTGTCCTCAGCGATGATAATAAATGGTCTCTTCCATTAGGAACCTAAAACCTAGTTGATTTTTATGACTGTGCAGCTTGCCAGCATTGTTTGATGTTCAGTTTGCTTACCACCCTCCCCTATGCGTTCGTTTTTAAGAGTGTCTGGCCTTTACAACGTTGGGTTTGTGCCCAAGCATATTTTCATTAATTTAGTATTAGTCTTGTGAAAGAGTGCTTCTCCTCCTGAAACTACATGCAATTTCAGAAAGTGCTTAACTTGCTCGGGTGTGTTTGTAAGGAGCCCCCCAAGGCGTTGTTTACAGACTCCAGCAGCAGTATCCGGTCCTGACAGCTCTGCAGTGAAGTGAGAGAATGGACTGGCTCCACTATGTTGACTTGAATCATTGCTAAAGTCTCATGCTCTGTATTCTTCCCCCCGCCCCTATTCCCATGGCTTTAATGATGCCACGCCAGTGATGGGACCTTCTCTCAGGATCACCCGAGCCCAGCCTCGCTCGCCTACTCCCAGACATCTCTCGGATTTCTGTCCCTGCCCTAAATCCTTGATTTTCTCCTTTTATTGGGTCCTTTTCTGTTGGCACTAAAAATGGGGAACTGTTTCTCTTCACTTAAACACACAGACCCACACACTTCCACTCCCACTTATTCTAGCCACTGGACAATTTCTCTCCTTACTTTTATAGCCAAACTGCTTTAAGAGGTTAGCTGTCTGTACTGACTCCAATTTTTCTCTCTCCTTTATCTTTTGAATGCACTTAACACCAGGCTTTTGCCCCCTACACGCCACTAAAACTGTGCTTGTCAAGTGCAAGAATGCCTCTCCATTGTGAACTTCAGTGGTCAATTCCCAGTTTTCATCTTGAACTGCCAGCAGATTCTGACACAGTTGTTCTCTCAACTCCTTAAGATACTTTTTTTTTCACTTGTCTTTTCAGACAACACATTTCTCTTCCCTGCCCGCCATCCCTCCTGCTGCTCATTGGGAATTCTCTTCCTATGTATTTACTTTCCTTTCCGTCTCTCTTCACATTTTCTCTCGAAGTGTCCGGGTCTCAAGTTGCGTAGCTCTTTTCTTAACTACCAACTTTAGTCACTTATTGACTTCACCTAGCTTCTTTAATTACTATCTGCTGATAGCTAACAACTCCCAAATTTGATCTTTCCAATTGAGTTCGCTCTCAATTTCAGATGTCTACTTTGTACTATTTGGCATCTGTTTGAGTGTCTAAAGCGTATATGAAAATTACCATGTTCAAATTTGAGGTACACATTGTAAATCACTGTCTTTTTCCTTCTGAAGTTTTGCCTATCTCAGAACAGGGCAGATCCATTCCTCCAAAAGTTGTTTGGTGTTCTTGCTGGCTGCTGTCTGGTGATTCATTCTCACGGTGGTCCTGTGTGTGTGTAGACTAGAATACGACTCCGTTTGCTTTTCGTTGTTGTGAACTTTTGGAAGTTGATCGCTAGCACTGTCTTCGCTGGTATCTCTGAGGGGAAATGAATTGTTAGCTTCTCAGCTAGGAGCCAAGCACTGAAGTGTGCTAGCTAGAGAACCCCTACATTGTTTAGAAAACACACAAACAAAGTAGCAACCTTAGATTTAAACTCTTTGTCTCTCATGTCACACACCCAAGTCATAATGCATCTTTTTGGTTCTATATTATAAATATCTTGGAAATCTGATCACTTCTAGCCATTTACCATTGTAACAGCTCATACTGTTATCTGACTCGCCGTGCTTTCTTTGTCTTTGTGCACCTTTTAACTGAAATGGATTCTGATGTTAAGTGGTATGTGAATGTGATATGTCCTGAATTTTAAGATTCTGTTGGACAGATGTTAGATTTAGCTGCTGCTGCTGCTCTCCTGTTCACACCTTGCCTTGGCACCTAGTGCCCATTCAGGGATTCTTTGGTGTTTCAAGACCCTGGATGGTGTGGCTGCCGCTCCATCCTCGTCTCCGATTCCTCTCCTCCTTGTGCACACCTGTTCTGGTTACACTGCCAGCCTACTGTTTCTTACAAGCACTACGCAGGCTCCTTACTTGGGTGTTTTCACTTGCCCTTCTTTCAGCCTAAAGCCCCCCTTCCTTCAGATGTATGCGTACTTAAAATAATCTGTTTTTCAGAGTTGTGTTTTCTGACTTCCGCTTTTTATATTATAGCCTTGCGGTCACTCCTTATCTTCCTTCTTTGTTTTACTCCTCTCCCTTTCCCTCATTTCATGCAGCATTAAGGTTATCATTTCCCTTATTAAATCTTGGTCTCTAGCCCTTGTCCCACAGCAGGCACTTGGACGGCGGGGAGAAGAGTGTCTTAGTCGGAGGGAAGATCCATTGCCAAGGCTTTGAGGTGTGCAATGTTTTAGTCTGATTAACAGCAACAAGGCCAGTGAGGTTGGACTAAAGTCAGTGGGGAAAGGGGTAGCAAGAGATGAGATCAGAAGGGGCCAATTATATATGACTTTAGGGGTTTTCACTCTGTGTTTTTTTAAGAGTTTGGTTTTGGGTGTTAGGAATGTGACCTCAAGATAGGCGATACAAGAAGAGATGGTTTTATTTTCTTGTTTGCAGCTCGATTTCCACTGCCGAGTGCCGTGCCTGACCCAAGGGAGGTACTTAACAAATCTTTCAGTGTTTTCCCATCTTCCATTTTAACCCTTTGTATTATGTGGAAGATAAGAAGCAAACCTTTTCTTTTACTGTTGTTGAAAGTATATACCAATTCCCCATGTTGACCTCAATGCTAGTGAGTACATACCCCAGGTCTGCAACCTTCCTCATTCTCCTTTGCCGAGTCATTCCCCTCCAGGAACTTGAACGTTTTGCCCCTGAGGTTTCTAGTTAATATTTCATGTTGCTTTGGTCAGCTTGATCTCATGCAGTTTCAAGGGCTCCAGGTAGTGTGAAGCCTATGAGCATTTGAAACGCTGGTACACACTTTTCTCCCGTTTGGTCCAGTTATTCCACAGAAGCTTTGGTCAAGATGTTCAGTAATGGTAGCTGGCTACCATCTAGTTCTCGTGGTTCATCTTGTTTGAGAAAATGATGACGGTTTTCCTCATAATTGCAAAAGCTGTGCCTTTTCGGTAAATAAGATGTCAACGAGACTAAAGATGTGGTATCTCTATTTGCAACAGCCCTGCCATTAGGGCCCCCAAGTAGAGTTTGCTGTGAAGACTGGGGGCAAATGCATTGAGCTTTGTTTACCATCAGAGCAGTGTGAGGGTGGAGCTGTTAAGAAGGGTGGTTTTGCATGAAATGCTTTTTTCTTCTGAAAATGCAGAATCTCGCTTTTCTTGGGCATTAGAACCACATTAATTAATGGATTTGACATATGTTTATTGGCTGTTTACTAGATACTATTCTGCCAACTGGTGGAAAATCAGCAGTTAATGAAACAGATATTCCTGTTCTCCTGGAGCATACTTTTTAATGGGAAAAGACAGGTCGAAAACAAAACATTTATGATGTTAGAAAGTGATAACTTATATACGAAAAATAAAATGTTGGCAGGTCGGGCTGTAGTTTTAAACAAGGTGTGTGGTCAGGAGAGAAAGCTGCTCAAAAGGCATGGAGGAGGCCCCACCTGACCCCTGGCCTGCCTGTTGACATGAGGCAGACGTCAGCCATGCCTCGACCTTCCGTCCTTCTCTATCCTATGCTGACACGGACCATTCCTGCCATGACACTCTACGTTCATGCTGCATTTCATGCTGAGGCAGAAGTCACACATAGGACCCACAATTGTGTATTAGGGGAATTGGGAGGTAATCCCAAGTCAGGATCAGCAAACAATACAGTTATGGTCATTGGTCCACAGCAGCATCTTCATAGCCAATAGCCAGCTCTCTCTATAGTATCAGCCTCTCGCCACATGATCTCTTGGCCTCTGGCTCTTGCGGCCAAGAAGCTGACCTGCTGCTCTGCCTCGCAGTCTCAGTGTCTGCTCTCTCTCTCATGATCTCTCTGCTTCAGCCTCTGATGTTGGGTTGGTTTCTTTGCTAAGTACCATGGTGTCTACATCATATCTTCTGGTGTATCTGGTGTCTTTGCTCTTGGCTTGTGCTACTTTAGAAAGGGATTTCAAACATACTCCTTTGGTAGTTGTTCTTCTGATGGGTGATCCTGGGACTTCTCTCTCTGCTCCTGCTTTTGAAGTGTCTCTTATATAGAGAAAATGATTTTGAGGTGTGGTGTTTAATCTTTCAGCAGACCATAGCCCCAAGGAAACAGGGTGCTGGCTTGGTTCACCCCCTCTGCTGCAGTGGAGACTTCATCCCCCTAATCTACTGTCAGTGCAGTAGAGAGCTCTCTCCAAAATGGAATTCGAGCCAGCAGCGCAGAGGCCAGCAGTTTTAGTACATCATGTAAGGATTGTGGCCAAAGGACCATATTCATTGATGCTATCTCAAAGGCCTAATGGTGAAATGGTTCATTATTCAGCTCCCTACCAACTGGTTGGCAGACGGAACCCACCCATTCATTCGGTAGAAGCAAACACTGGAGATCATTTGATTGCAGCTAAGATCATTCTAGTGCAGGGGTTCTCGATCTTTCTAATGCCATGACCCTTTAATACAGGTCCTCATGTTTGATACAGACCCCCAACCATAAAATTATTTTTGTTGCTACTTCATAACTGTAATTTTGATACTGTTATGAATCATAATGTAAATATCTTATATACAGGATGTATTTTCATTGTTAAACAAATTGAACATATTTAAAGCATAGGGATAATCACTGTAGTAATTATATATTGTGAAACATTTATTTTTAATGACAAATAAAAGAAATTTGGTCTTGAAGCATGGTGTAGCATGGGTAACAGTCTTCATGCCCAGTACTTGTATGTGGGTGTATCTGCATGTGGGCGGACCTGCCTGGAGACAGATAGAGAAGGGTCTCGGTTCCTAAGACCATTGGAAATGTGTTGAGAACCGCTGCTCTATAGGGTAATTTTACTTGGTCACATGGCATTACTGTGAATTGACATGGACTCAATGGCACCTGAGAGAAGCCTGAAGGAGAACATTGTCTGACTCCTTGGAGAAAAGTCGGGGGACCGGGTCAGACTGCATGGACCTGAGAGTAGGATTTGTAAACTAACTGTTGCTGACAATCAAAGATCTTCCATGGTTAATGAAAGGCTCACTTTCATTTTGAGCAGAGGAGCAATTGAACTCTGCTTTGAGTTAATATTAAGTGGTCACTTAAATAACCCTGATAGCATGGTTGTTACGCATTGGGCTGCCTAATTGCTAGGTCAGCAGTTCAAAACCACTAGAAACTTGGTTTGAGAAATATAGGGCTTTCTACTCCCATAAATAGGTCCAGTCTCAGAAACTCGCAGGGGCAGTTCTACTGTGTTTTCTAGGGTCATTGTGAATCAGCATAGACTCAATAGCAGTGAGTTTCAGTTTTTAGCTGCTTCATATAATATGGCTTTGGAGGATAGAGGAGAATCAAGGGCAGAAGCTGAGAGGCTCCTGCATTAATCTGAGAAAGAATGGAATTTTCTACAAGAGTGCTAGCAGTAGAGGTAGACAGAGTGAACTTATTTTGGATGGATTTTGAGAGGAGACCCACCACAGTTTGCTGCATTACATCTGGAAAAAAGGAAGTTGGGTGCCTCTTTCTCTGAACTGCTTTTTAGTGTAATCTGGTGGCAACTAGTTTGAAAAACGATGCTCTTTCTTCTTCCCTTGTAGCTTACACTTCTGCATAGCTACAGTGAAGGGGCGCAATCTTTTCATGCTTCCTTATTCCCTCGTGGTTGTTTGAAATTAACATAGTGGGATGAGTCATTTGTATTTTCAGTTTTGTCCAAACAGAGCAGCTGTACTTGGAACAAAATAATGGTTGTAATAATCTTTTCTTGGAGTAAATTGTTCTTTCACTGGCCATTGGTCAATCCGGAGTTAAATATAACCAAATAGCTATCCTAAGCCTCAGAGGACAAGCGCAACATTTCATTAAAGTCTAGGCTGGGGAGTACTGCTGACAGAAGCACTGCCAATCAGGCAATTTGAAAAGAAAGGTGACCATTCCTATAAACTTGTGAGCTAAAATAGCTTATATTGAGATCAGTAGGTTTTTCAAAATAGCTTCATTACAAGAAACTGAGACTGAGGGGTCGTTATGTAAATTAAGGTTACCCTTCTAAAAGCCAATAAAGGCAGAAAGCTCTCTAAGAGAGAAATAGTCAAAATATATTTTTTGTCTCCCTTTTCCCAGTGTTATTTTAAGCATTCTTTATCCAGTTCTGAGCTTCTCAGAAAAAAGACAGGGACTACTTGTTGATTGATGATCCTTTCTGCGGTTTAGGGGCTTCGAATGACCATGATCATGGCTTTCCTTTACCTTCAGCATTTAGGCTGTCTGATCTGATACAATAAAGAAGAGTAACAAAGATCTTTGTTGTAAACCATGGAATATTCACTCCCAATCTTGTGGAGCGAAAAGCAGATGTCCCTCTCTCACCTGAGTGAGGTATACTTTGTTTACTTTTTATTTTTTGTAATCTCAGAGGGGATTGTCTCTCAAACCATATTAAAATTAAACTGGGATGGATATGAGGAAATTATCACAAGAAAAATAAATTGAAATATTTTTCCAGTTAATAACAAAGGTACAGTCTTCTAAATAGTGATCGATGCTGTCATCATTAGGAGTCATTAAGTTGACACTAACTCAGAGAGAGTGCAAGTATGCTGTTAGGTACATGGAGTCAGTGACCACCCATAGTGACCACTATACACATCAGAATGCTACACCGCACGGCCCTGTGCCATCTGCACAATAGTTCCTACCCTTGAGCCCATTGTTTCAGCCACAGTGTCCGTCCATCTCCCTAAAGACTTTCCTTTTATATTGATGCTCCTCCACTTAACCAAGTTTGGTGTCATTCTCAAGGGACTTGTTTCTTTTGATAATATGTACAAATATGTAAGATGAAGTCTCTCCTTCCTTGCCTCTAAGGACCACTCTTGGCCATATTTCTTCCTCAACAGATATTTATTTCTCCTTTGGGCAGTCCAAGTACTTTCAATATTCTTGACCAGCACCACAGTTCAAATGGATCAATTCTTTTTTGGCCTTCCTTATTGCATATCCAACTTTCACATGCATATGAGGCAATGAAAAATACCATTGCATGGGTCAGGCACACTTTAGTCCTCAAGGTAACACCCCGCTTTTCAAGACTCTAAAGACGTCTCGTGCAGCAGATTTACCAAATGCAATGCATCAGTTGCTTCCATGAGTAGCGATTGTGGATCCAAGCAAGATGGAATCCTTGGCAACTTCAGTTTCTACATTTACCATGTTGATACCCGTCAGTTTAGTTGTCAGGATCTTGGTCTTCTTGACATTGAGTTGTAATCCATACCATAGACTGCAGTTCTTGATCATCAACAGCAAATACTTCAAGTCCTCCTCATTTCCAGCAATCTAGGTTGTGCCATCTGCATGTTGCAGGTGCTCGAAGCCTTCCTCTACTTATCGCAGGGGTTAATAAGCCTTCCTCCAATTCTCATGCCACATTCTTCTCCTTATAAGCCAGCCTCTCATGATTTTCACAGCATATATATTAAACAAGTATGGTAAGAGGATACAACCCAGACGCATAACTTTCTTTATAGAGAGAGCAGAAGGAAACACTGCCTAGCTACATCCTCCTATCAGTTTTTGTTATCTTGAGCTTAATGTTGAAGCCAGGGTCAATCCATCTTGATGAGGGTAGTAATATTTTTGTGCTTCCTTCTTCTTTAGCAAACATGAAGCCCTTTTCCAGGGGCCAGTCTCTCCAGGTAACATGTCCAGAGTATGTGAGATGTCTCACCATCTTCACTGCTGAGGAGCATTCTGTTCTTGAGCACTTCAATCTTCTCTCTGTTTCACATGATGTTATGTATTGATCCAATTTTAAGCACTTGGGGTTTTTGTTTCTTTTTTCAGATTGAGTTGAAATCCATATTGGAGTGAATTATATTTATAAAATAAGATTTTTGCAAACTACATTTTTACTTGATTGACTGTACCACTGCAGTATCTGAGATTGAGATTGAAACATTATGATTTTCAAATGGAAAATATATTACTACGTCAGTTTTAGCCTTACAACCTCTTTCACGATCTTTGAGAACTGTGATGCAGCTGCAGCACATGTAAATGTAAAACAGACTGAAGTGTAAAAAAGAGAGGTGGCCTGCATGGGAGGTTGCCATACATAAGCAGAGCGGATCCAATATGGCAGTCGTAAATGATGCCCCTGGGGCATCTCTAAAGCTTTAGGGAGTCTAATTTTGAAAGAAGGAGTGAGTTCCAAATGCCATTTTTCAACTGGAGGAATTTTAATGGTTTATAGTTTAGATTTATTCTTTATTGGCTTTATTTTCTCCTATGGGTTTAGTCTCCTTATGAGAAATAATTCATGAATGACCTAAAGTATCTCTTCAATAAGATAGAATAGCATGTTTTTTAGCTTTTAAATTGTTTAGCATTTTCTTCTATTTTACAGACTGGAAAAACATTCACTTGACTGTAAAATGATTGGTAGGTTTATAATGTTTAGGATCATTTAGCTTAAGTACATTTAGATAGACCCTGCAAGTTTTTATTAATATTAATAAAACTAGATAGTGAGTGGTATGAATCCTGGTGAGCCAAACTTCTCCAGTGGACGAAACCAACACTCTGTAGCTGTAGCAGAAGTTTGGTTATACTTCTATACTTATGCATGGACTTGGGTCACATTCAGTGCTACTTGCTGAGATTTGAGGGATTGTCAAAGACTATATGGCCCAAATGTAGATATGACAGCCATAAAGTGTATAAGGCTTCCCTTTCACAGTTTCACTTTATATTAATTATTTAATCATTTAAGAGATTTAATTGGGTTATCATCTTAATATCTGTTAAACTACCTTACCCTTTCCTGGCATCTGTATTGAGACAATTTATAAGAATAAATTTCAATCAAGGAAATAAATCTCCAAAATCAATATGATAGTGATTAGAGGACATTCACTGTAACAGATCAGACACTAGATAAATATTTTACAGTTTGGGAGCCATAACATGACATCGACAACTACTCAACTTCGTAGAGGTGGCAAGAAAGCAGCCATAAATAATTTATAAGTGAATGAGGATAGGCGTCCCAGTAAAATTTTACACAAAAACAGGTAGGCATGTGGATTTGGCCACGGACTCTACTTGATTGCCTCCTTCATTCAACAACACAAAAACCTATAGTTTCTTTAAACTAAGAGGTTATAATCAGGGATGTATTTTCTTTCTACATTTCTATATATGCTTAAAAATAAAACTCAACTGTCACATTAAAAAGAACTGGTACATTTAGTTTTTATTAAGATAATCAATTTGTCTATAAATATATATAATGGTACCCACATTAATTGAGTATAAATATGTATCAAAATTATAATCATATGCTATATTATTTGTATATGATAAATGACTATATTTGTTTCTATATAACTTTTGAAAAGTTTAAATTATATGTATGGGTAAATTAATTTATTTGTATGTACCATATTAAACATATTTATGTACAGTATATTAAAAATCAATATTGCATATTCATCTAAAGACTTATGTTGATACTTTTGTCTAATTTATTTAACATTCTCACCTGGAATGAATAATATCTGGAAACTTCAGGATCGATAAACCCATTTTTCTCACCACTTTGAATAATGCTGAAAATTAAGAAGAGCGGTAGTAAAGTATAATGACTGATTCTATACTGCTGACTCAGGGAACTGGATTTAAATTTCAGGTCTGCTACTCAGTGTCTGTGAGATCTCTGGCATTCAGATATTTAAATCTATAAATGGGAATGTTTCCAAGTTCACAGATTTACTGTGTCCATGGTATGTTTCAAGGAGCCCTGTGGTGTAGTGATTACACGTTGGGTAGTTGAAAACTACCAGCCCCTCCTGGAGAGGGAGATGAGGCTTTCTACTCCCATGAAGAGTTACAGACCCGGAGACTCACAGGGGCAGTGCTACCCTGTCTTACAGAGTTGCCGTGAGTCAGAAGTGACTCAATTGCAGTGAGTTTGGTTTTTGTTTTTCTTTTTGTAGGTTGTAAGTATTTTAATATGTGTTTGTGGTAGTCACCTAATCTGGTGTCAATTTAAGGATTGAGAGTGTACGGGTTAAGTCTAGGTTGTCAATCTGGAGATAGCCAATGAGACTTCTGTGTGGGCATGGGCTTCTCCTGAGAATTCTGGGAAATCTGGTACTTCCTCCTTGGAGAGCTGGAAGACACCTCTCTCTCTCCCATTCCCTGGGAGACATTGCAGAAGACAAGTTACATGGACACAACCAGACCTCGGAAGCTGGAGAAGCCACAGAGAAACCCCTGCCAGCGCTGAGATGCTTACAACGCCACTGGACCCGGAGACTTTCTACCCACTGGCTTGTGATCATCCTGCATTTGGCTTCATTGCATGTGTTTCGTGATTCTGAAGAGGACTTTATAGATTGATATCAGACATATGGGCTTATATCAGACTACGGACTTGATCTGGACTGGGCTGGGATGTTTTCTCCATGTTCAATTGCTCTTGTACAGAAACCTGTCTCTTATATACATATACATGTTTGTGAATATGTTTCTCTAGTCTACCCGAACTAATACAGTATTTTTATTGTTAGTTGCTATCAAGACAGTTTTGGTGCATGGCTACTGCATATTTTCAGAGTTAAAAACCCTTTTAAATTTTTTAAGATATTTAAGAGTTCAGAACGAGAGTGCTAGGTTTCTCTTCCAAAATAGCTTTGGGTGGGTTCTAACCAGCAGCCTTTTGGCTAGCACTCAAGATTTTAACTATTTGAGCTACCCGGAGACTTTATAATATGTGCTGTCTATTTTTATTGGTTCAATCTTTCTTAAAAGTTTAAGTTTACTAAGGCTCACGCTTAGGCATGTAACGCCCCTGCTTCAGAACTTGGCCATAGGAAGAATAGAGTTCTTCCCCACATGGCAATGGATTTACCCCTGCGAAGTGCGGGTGAAGTGAGGTCAGAGTAGGCAAGGGATGTCTTTAATGCAACAATCTTAGAGAGAACATAACATGTTTCAGAATGAATTCTATTTTTCAAAGCTAGAGGATATAAAAATTGAGGATCTGTACCCAGTGTCATCTTTTATATATATGTTGTCAAACATATCAGTCATTTGAAATTTAAGATTAAAAAACCCTACAAATAAATGATCCCAATAAAGAAAATGTACTGATCCTCATTTTTTGATGGCAGTTGATTTATTTGGGCTGATATAATGCTGTTGTATTTTGTGTTTTTGTTTTATATAGTGAGCCTAGAAAGTGAATCTTTATGGTTGATGTCATGTGTGAAGTGTTAGAAATATAATGAAGATATTACTTTAAACTTCACAAAAATATTAAAGTTTTCTATTTATTAGTCTTTTTGTGCCCTTCAGGATGTAGTAGAATCAAAGTTAATATGCAATGTATCTTTCATGCATGTGTTTCTAAAATTCTTTTGAAGACAATGAAAAGGGTTTGGAGTAAAAATAATAAATGTGCACTCCTTTCTTAAGTGAACACACTCAGGCGTGATATTTAGTTATCTGTACTGAGACTGGTAAAATTTTTAAAATGTTAAGGTAGATAGTTGCAAAAGCAGTAAAATTTATATATGTGTCTAAATATAGAAAGAGACTTTTTTTTTAATCTTAAGGGAATGATTCATAGTGTTGCTGTTAGCTGTTAGGGGCCATCGAGTTGGGCCCAGCTCATAGCTCCGCCGCCTGGTGCTGCGCCATCCTCCCTATTGTCTTCTGCTTAAGCCCATTGATGCAGCCACTGTGTCAATCCTCTTGCTGAAGGTCTTCCTCTTTCTTTCTACCTTGCTACTTTACACCAAGCATGATGTCCTTCTCCAAGTACTTGTCTCTCCTGAAAACATGTCCAAATTATGTGAGAGAAATCTCACCATCCTTGCCTCTGAGGAGCCTGCTGGCTGTACTTTTTCCAAGACAGATTTGTTGGTTCTTTTGGCAGTTCATGGTACATTCAGTATTCTGAGCCAGCATCATAGTTCAAATGCATCAAGTCTTCCTTAATCTTCTTATTCACTGCCCAACAGTGCATATGAGGTAATTAAAATTACCAGGGCTTGGGTCAGGTGTACCTTAGGTACATAGTTGAGAGGCTTGGAATTCCCAAGTCATGGGTGAAAAGTCAGTATGGCGGCTTCTCTTTACTCATGAAGCTACAGGGTTGATGAACCTAAGATTGGCAGGTCAAACATACTGCTGACATCTATTGGAAGCAGATGAGTCTTAAGAGCAACAAGCAATACAATAGGCCTCTGGTTCACATCCAAAGAATTAGAAGTCAGATGATGTGGTCCCGATACATGTCCTATACCAGTGGTTCACAACATTCTAATGCTGCGACTCTTTCAGACAGTTCCTCATGTTGTGGTGACCCACCACCCATAACATTATTTTATTGCTATTTCATTACTGTAATTTTGCTACTGTTATGAATCGGATGACCCTGTGAAAGGGTCGTTCAATTCCCAAAGGGGTCACGACCCACAGGTTGAGAATCACTGCTCTAGAGCGAGAAAAAACCTAAAGATATTTATCTGAATGTCTGTATGTTATTGTTCTTAAGTGCCTTCAATTCGGTTCTGCTTCATAGCAACCCTACGCTCAACAGAACAAAACACTGCTCAGGCCTGTGCCGTTCTCACATTTGTCCTTATGTTTGAGCCGTATTGCTGCAACCAATGTCAATCCATCGCATCGAGAAGTGCATCGCATCGACAAGTGCATCGCATCGACAAGTCCATATTGCTGCAACCACTGTGTCAGTCCTCTCATTGACAAGTCCATCACATTGACAAGTCCATCGCATCGACAAGTTCATTGCATCGACAAGTCCATCACATAGCAAGTCCATATTGCTACATCCACTGTATCAGTCCATTGCATCGACAAATTGCATCATCAAGTCCATTGCATCGACAAGTCTGCTATAGTTTATTGTGCCAGCCTGGCTGATAAACACAAGTAGGATTAACTGAAGGGCAGAGGGATAAATGGCTCGGTGACCCTCACTTTGGTTGTTCTGTGCCTCAGTTTAAAGGGGTACACTACCTGTGGGATGCCTAGCCTGTGGACTGTGTCGCTGTAAGTTGAGGTCCCTTTAAGCCCACACGATTGGAATGTTCATCTCTGGAGCGGGGGACTGACAGTTGATGACAGTTCGGGACAGGCCTTGCTGTTTGCTGCCTGGATATATGTAGCCCAGCTCTCTCTACAGAAGAGGACTGGCAACTGGCAGCTCTCAAACCTTAAAGGACTGCTAGTGTCTCACTGCTTTATAATTTAACTGTTAATTTTTTGTATTATATAGCTGTATATAATTTAACGGTTCATTTCTTGAATTATATGTCTATCTTTATAAATATATTTATATATAATTACTAGCAATCTGGTTTCTCTCTCTAGAGAACCCTGTCCAATACAAAGTCCATCGTACTGACAAGTCCATATTGCTGCAACCACAGTGTCAGTCCCTCGCATTGACAATCTTCTGCTGTCACAAGCATATGCCCTCTTTCGGGCACTGGTATCGCCTAATAACATGTCCAGAGTATATGAGACGAAGTCTAACCATTTGCTTCTGAGGAGCATTCTGGCTGTATTTCTTTCAAAATTTGTTGGCTTATTTGGTAGTCCATGATATTTTCAATATTCTTTGCTGCCACCTTAATTCAAATGCATTGGTTCTCCAATCTTCCTTATTTAATGTCCAAATATTATACGCATATGAGGTAATTGCAAATACCATAGCTCGGGTCAGGTGCAGATTAGCCTCGAAAGTGACTTATTTGTTCTTCAACACTCTAAAGAACTCCCGCGCAACAGAGGTACCAGCGCAGTGCATCACGGAGCATGTTGAGTGCTGCTCCGTCAACATACATAGATGTGCATTTAAGTCAAATGGAACGCTTGACAATGCCAATCTTTTCTCCGTTTATCACGATGCTTTCAATGAACTCAGTTGTGAGGATTTTCATGGTCTTGAATATCCATACACATATATTCACTAGAACTTTATTAGTAGTCTAGGTAATAGATTATGAAGACATCACTTTCAACTTCCCATTTCACCCAGGTGAGATTATGTGATGTCGCACTGTAATCACTCCTCTGGCTTTTGTCTTTGACTCCTTTGCCTGGTCTTTCATCATAGTCATTATTGTTGGTATGGTTGATTCCATAATTTGTGGCCATTATGTAGTGTTTTCTAGTCTACATGCAGGGAGGTAAAGTTCTGGCAGTATATCAGAAAATATTGTGTTGTGACCCATAGTGTTTTCAATGGCTAATATATGGAGTTAGCTCACCAGACTTTTTCCCTAATTTATCTTAGTTTGTGTGATAGTTAGGTATTGTGTCAACATGGCCAATGAGAACATGTGGGATTAATAAAGTTGCAGTTTGTTTGGAGGGCAAATAGATAAATGGCTCGCCAAACCCTGGCCCCTCTCTCTTGCTCTCTGGTGATTGGACCAGCATAAGGCTGCTTTAGCTAGCTCTCAACTTGTGAGCTACACTACCTGTGGGACAGCCAACCTGTGGATCTTGTAGCTAGAACTTGAAGTTCCTGCAAGACCTGCTTCACCACGGAGCTGGTGTATACAGGGCTTGAGCTTGAGGCTGTTGGATCCTGTGTCTTGCACTGCTTGAGTTTGATGTCCCATCTGGGCCTGCTTCTCTAAGCTCCTGAGCTGCTGACTATTGGTGACCCGTCCTGCTGTTTTCTGCCTGATCAGCTGTCTGTTCCTTAACCTTGGACTGAGCAGTGCTCATGAGTTGGAGGACTTCCAGTATATTAACTATTCCATGGAAGTGAGTTGAACTGAGCCCTCTATACTGCTGCACGGACTAATTAGCTGTTATATTCCTTTGTGCTGTATCTAGCTTTCAAATCATAAGTGTCCTGGTTTTGTTTTTTTCTAGCGAACCCTGTCTAACACAGTTTGAAAGGTCTGCTTAAGTCTCTGGTGACCTTGCTGCTATCTGCAATGCTAATGGCACAACTTACAGCATCAGAAAAATACACAGCCACCGTATTATAACATAATATGACACCAGTCTCAGTTCCTTCTCCGAAGCTTTTTGTTCTCTTTCCCTCGATCTGAAGTACTTTTTCATTAGAGATTTATTTTGGTAATATACTCAAATAACACTTCCTAAAAGGGACCTTCCTATAACCAATCTTCCCTGATTACTTATCAAATACAGCTAAACTTAGACTCTATTGCCTTGTCCTATATAGTTTTTCAGAGGAGCCCTGGTAGCATAGTAGTTCTGAGTTGGGCTGCTTACTGCAAAGTTAGCAGTTTGAAACCACCAGCAGCTCCTCGGGAGAAAGTCAGGGCTTTTGACTCTTGTAAAGAGTTACAGTCTCAGAAACCCGCAGCTGTAGTTCTTCCCTGTCACCTGCGGTTGTTTTGAGTTGACATCAACTTGATGGCAGTGAGTTTTGAGTTTTATATTGGTTTTCTATGCAGTATTCGTTATTCTGTGCTCTTGAATTACATGGAGTAGTGGTTAAGCATTGGACTGCTAATTGCAAGGTTAGCGGTTGGAAACCACCAGCCGTTTTGTGGGAGAGATATGAGGTTTTCGACTCCTGTTAAAAGTTTTGGAAACTCACAGAGGCAGTTCTACACTGGGCTATAGGTTCACTATGAGACAGAACTGACTCAATGGCAGTGAGTTTGGTTTTGAGTTTCACTGAATTATATGCCATTTTATTTATATGAAGGGTCTTTAAAAAGATTGTGTAAAACCGCAATTCTTTAAATTTTTCCTATGTCAACTAAAGCAGAGAATACTAGAATGATTCTAGTATCAATAAAACTTGTGTTGTATTGATTTAACAAGGCATTCAATTGTGTAGATCATAGAATACCGTGTATAACTTTGAGGAAAATGGGAATTCCCGAACACTTCATTGTGCTCACTAGGAATGTATACATGCATCAAGAGGCAGTTGTGTGAATTGAACACGGGACTACTGTGTGGTTTAAAATCAGAAAAGGTGTACGTCACGATAATTATTCAAGCTATATGTTGAAAAAATAGAGAAACTGCTTATATGAAGAAGAATGTGGCATCAAGATTGGAAAAAAGGGTTATTAACAACCTGCAATATGCAGATGACACACCTTGCTTGCTGAAAATGAGAACTTGGCGAACTTGTTGATCAAGATCAAGCATTGTAGCTTTCAGTATGGATTATGATTCAATGTCAAGAAAGATCCAAACCCTTATAGCTAGACCAACAGATAGCATCGCTAAAAATGGCAAAAGATTGTAGCTGTTAAGGATTTGTCCTTCCTGGATCTGCAATCAGTGATCATGGAAGCAGCCGTGAGCAGATCAAGACCCATTGTATTGGGCAAATCTGCTGCACAAGACCTCTTTAGATTATTGAAAAGCAAGGATGTTACTGGGAGGACTCTGGTCATCCTGACCTCAAATGTGGTATTTTCAGTTGCTTCGTATGCAGGGGAGAGTTGGAAATTGATTAAGGAAGATCGAAGAGAAACTGGCACGTTGGAATTGTGCTGCCAAAGAATATTGAAAGTAACGTGTACTGATTCAGGGACAAACAGACCCGTCTCAGAAGAAGCATGGGAAGCGTGCCTTTGGAAGCAAGGCTAGCCAGATTCCGTCTTAGATCACTTGAAGCTGTCAGGAGAGAGCAGTCCCTGGAGAAGGGCATCCAGCTTGGTGAAGAGGAGCGGCCGGGAATCGAGAAATAACCTGGAGGTGAAGAAACGACACAGTGGCTGCAGCAATGGGGGTGGCACAGCTCTGGGTAGAGTTCTGTCCTGTGCATAAGGTGGTTCTGTTTGAAACGGACTTGGTGGCAGCTCACCACAGCAACAGTTTATTACATGTGTAAGGTTTGCCGGGAGAGGGATTTTTACTGGATTAACCATGCATGGTAGTCTCTGTTACAACAGTGTTTGGTTTATAATAAATGCTGACTCAACATGGATTTGGTAAATGAATTATTGAAATGCCAGTGTTTTATTGTAAATTAACTTTCCTCCCTATTATTTTTTACTACTTTTAAAATTTGAATACATTGTCCATTAATTTTAATCAACAGAATCCATTTAAAAAATCTTTTTTTAAGTCCCAATATAGAAAATGAATGAAAGTAGTCCTTATGTGTTTAATGTGGAGAGGAGGGGAGGTTGAACTGCCCTTACTCTACCCATCGTCAGCAGATGAATATTAAAATACTATATGTTTAATGTTATCAAAAACATTTTCTCTAGTCCACTCGAGTATTTACAGGTTAATAGAAAAAAACAAAACACAAAACCCCCAAATCCTCTGGGCATTACCAAAAATCATAGTGAAAAAAATCTTTACAAAATAATTTAGAAAGGTTTCCCCCCAAAATTAGATCATGACATTTAATTCACAAGAGAAGCATTCCTAAATCTTACTGTGAAAAATATAAGCCATTTTGGACAGCAAATGTTATCAATTTCTGAATAATACAAGCTTGAACTTAACTATTTTTGTTTAATAATTTAAAAATATTTCTGTGTTTCTTATAACCATACAGAATATTTAGATGATTTATTTATTACAGTAACATAACTGTCAATGTTGCAATAACATTTTTCACCAAGAAAGAGTTTTTTATCCTGATCAACCCTATAGCTCTTGGTAAACACTCAAATTTGGATGCAGAAAGTTCACATGAAACCCACTTTGTAATTGATGAGACATTTAAACTGCAAACATAACTTACTTCCACAAGATTTTAGAAGATTTCTGCACAAGTTTAATTAAAACCACTCTTTTCTTCTGATACTTTATTAAAGTGTAGTTATTTTGATGACTTGTTACGAAGACTACTTTTTTTAGAAAAATGTAAACTCTCAAAGACAGATGACTGACAAATTTCTAGATTCTTTATTGCCTCGGTATCTCAATTGTCTGTCGTCTATTTTAAAATGTAGATGAATAGGCTATCAAGGGAAAAAGTTGGTGCAATGATTCTAGATTTAATTTCCCATACTGCCACTAACTCACTGTTTAATCTTGGGCAAAAATCTCTATGGACCTTAGTTTCTTAATCTAATAAATGGGGATCTTACTCTATGTCATATTAATTTTTGTCCAGATTATTGACAGACAGGTATGAAGCTATTTGTATCAAAATGACTTTTTGGTGAATGTACATTAAATACCTATATAGATTTGTGAATACTTCAGTTAAATCAGATTAGTGTGTTTTCTTGTGTATTAATAGAAATAAATATTTTTACAGTGAAAATCCACTGATAGGACACATAGTTGATGTTCTATTAATATTAAAGTCACTTGTTGATTTGGGAGAGTTTTTTTCTCATGGCAATGGAGAAAACTAGACAGTGGTATTAACTGCTATTGGTATGAAGAATTATTTTGCTGAAAGGATAAATACATTCTCTACAACTTGAAAATTTATTTAATATCACGGTATAACCAAATCATATTTTACACTTTGGGAGTAAAATTTTCAGTTTAAGTCAGTGTTTGGCATGCACACCTTCAGGTCACGGTGAGATGGAAATTGACGCAGTTGGCAGTGAGACAGTTGCGAGCTGTGTGGTGGGGAAGCTTCTATTGACAGATAATGCAGTGACTCCAAACTTTGGAAGAGATAGAACTTTGGGGAGGATAGTGGCAAAAATCCCTTAGGGTTTAGCATGCATTGGTAAGCTGCTTAACTAAGCTGTATACCAAGTTTATAGAGAAGATTTTAAGGGAATTCATATAAGACTGGATTTAAATGACATATATTTTGTTAAATTTCACATTTGTGCTGCAGCGTGCATTATGTGCAATTCGCTTTGAGATTTTTTTTTCCTCAAGGAAGTTATAACTACTAAGACACTTTGCTGCCAAGTCACACAACTCTCCTATCTTCTTGTCTAGAATATTTTATTACCTTGCTTGAAGGAAGCGATTTTCAATTAGAAAATTATTCTAATGCACTGCACTATCTTTTCCCATGAATTATATGTCCTGTACAAATGAGATTAAATAAAAACCCCCAAAACAAAACCTGTCAGATTAAATTGAGACTGTGATTATAGATAGCCCCATGTATTCTTGACTAGACCTGTGTTCTATATGGACGCTGTTGTTAATTATAAAAACCAAGCCAAACTCACTGGTCTAGAATTATTTCTGACTCATAGAGACTTATAGGACAGGCTAGAACTCTCCTTCTGGGTTTCTGAGACTAAACCTTTACTAGCGTCGAAAGTCTCATCTTTCTCCCTCAGAGCACTTAGTGGTTTCAAACTGCTGACCTTGCACCTAGAAGCCCAATACATAATCACTATACCACCAGTTTGTTGTTTAGCAAGTCATTATTATAAAGTATTTTAAGAAAGTCCTATTCACATATTTTCATTCTTTTACATTATGGTTAATGTTATATACTCTGTTTCACTTGGTTTAAAATCAGAGGAATAATTCTATTATTTTATTTTTAAGTGATTTCTGGCTTTTGAAATGATCATCCTTTTTGAAAGCAGACTGCTGTAACACTTTTTACCTTTTAAATTTCTCACAAGGATATTAACACATATCTATACAAATGATACATCACCCGCGGCTGAAACTCACTGAAAACTTGCTCTATATAAAGTGCCTTAGTTTCCTAGCATTGCCATTAGGACCTAGCTGACATCTTATTAACATAACAAAAGACAATCCTCTTTTGGAGCTGAGTCACATTCACAAATTCCATGAGATTGGACTGCAACATGGATTGTGGGGTGATACAATTTGCTCTCGAATATGAAGTAGTTACTAAGCATTTTGCATCCACTATCTCATCTAATCCTGACATTGATATTATCCACATTTAACGTATGAGAACTATGCCTTTACAAGATTAAGCCACGTAAGGTCATGCTCAAAGAAAACTCATAAGGGTTGAAACCAAATTGGGATGCTCCAGAACCTTCAGTCCATCCTTATACAGACAGAAGTCAAATTTTTAAGCGAACGATTGGTAGTCAGTTGTCTCAAACGCTACCTACTTTTACATTTAGGTTCTAATAGTAATTACAGTTGCTACACAGCAATCTCACATACAATTTTAATGATTACAAGGCTTATTGAAGAAGTTAAAAAAGTTATAACACAAGTGATATACTTTTCTCATCGTGACGTGTTGGAAATTTTTTTCAGGACTGCTAATAATGTGCAAAGGTCATGCCACTCCCCTGTAAGCCTCAGCTCAAGGTCTGTGGGTCAGCAAGCCCAGCTCCCTGAATTGAGTGTCCCAGGCACCTCACTCTAGTAAGCCTCAGCACAAAGGCACTTGGCTCTACTTTTGTGGTGATGAAAGGCCTGCTTTTCCAATTAAGTGGCCAGAGGCACTCCACTCCCCAAGGCAGTCTGTCATACAAAAGCATTCAGCTTTACTTTCTCTGAGGGCTGCCCATCCATCACTCTGTTTCACATTGTGGCTCCTGGTTCTCCTTGTGCTCTTCTGAAGTAACAACTATCTTCTGGAACCACGAGGTTTAGTGCACAGGGGTGTTGGGGTCTACAGGATTCACTCTGTTCCGGACTCTTGTGGACAACCGCATCCCTCCTCAGAAGCTTTTTTATCCTACCTGGATGGTATTCCAATAAATCCTACTCACGATTACTCACAGATGAATTCTATCAGTCCCTTCTTCCACCTTCTGCCCCAGACCCAGGCAGGAAAAAAGCAGTTAGGTCAGAGTTATGGACTTGGGCCCTAAAAGCCACATTCAACAGTTCAGTGCTCCTGCAGACCGTTTGAACATGTGACAAGAATGATCGAGTTCACACTAATAACAGTTTTTAAAATTGTTTTACAAAACATTGAAGAACATTATTAATAAGAAATCTTGAACCTTAAATGCAGCGTCACTGAAAAAACACAAATTGTAAAACTACATGCGTCATTACCTATTCTACCTTTTAATAAACCATGGGACTTAAAAGGTCTCCTCAATTTTAGTTAAAAGAGTAGGAATAGGTCAGTGAAAATGAACTGGATATTTACAAAGAGCACTGGAATGATGGAAGATGAGGATGCTAGCCTATTCAGAGGTGAAAAATGAGCTTATCGTTGATATTATTGGCCAGAGATGGGGAACATCTTTTTCTATAATCCAAAGATTCCTTCACCTTCCGATGTATCATTCATGGGTAAAGTCACTGGTATTGGGTTTGAATAAAGGTTAAACTGATTACATTTATCTTTTTGACTGAGTTATTTTATACCTACTGCTTTTTAAAATTTCTCTGTTTACTGATCATTTCATTTCAATTATTGCAAACTTTTACTTCTTATGAAATAGTCCCACTGACTTCCTCTCAGTAGAACATGCAGTTTCCACCATTACTTCCTATGCTAGAAGGAAGTTGATTCATGTTGGAGAGCTGACCTGACTTGATAAGGGTGGAGGTGTCGGGTAACTCTGTCCTTGGAGAGGAGAGGCTGTGTTATAAGATGATGGTCTCTTCCTCAGCCATCATCCTGTGCTTTGCCTAACCCTATGATTTAGTCACTTACCACATCATCATTAGGTGGTATAGGCATAAGATGACCTATTCAGATTAATTAAAATCAGTAAAAAAAAACCAAAACTGGTGCCTTTGTTGCTTGAGACCTGGTCTCCTCTGCCCTTCACGATCACCTATGTTGGTGTGCTGCATCCATGTGGGCTTTGTTGCTTCTGGGCTAGATGGCCGCTTGTTTGCTTTCAAGCCTTTAAGTCCCCAGACTCTGTATTTCTCAGTAGCCGGGCACCATCAGCCTTCTTCACCACATTTGCTTATGCACACTTTCATCTTCAGCGTTATGTGAGGAAGGTGATCACACAATGATTGTTTTTGTTCCTTGGTGTCTGCTACATGGTCCATTCAACACCTTTTATTTGCTTAGGCTGTGTGCTTGGTGGTGAGAATCACATCACCGTGAAAGAGGGGGAGTGCGTGATAGGGACCCAATGCCCGTCTGTAGACAGCTGGACATCCCTTCCAGAGGGGTATGGGGAGGAGATGAGTCACTCAGGGTTCAGTATAGCAACAATAAAACTCAAAACCTTCCTCTAGTTCCTGAACGCTTCCTCCCCTCCCAATTATCACGACCCCAATTCTACCTTGTGGACCTTTTTATACCAGAGGATGTACAGCGGTGCAATAGGGATCTGGAAACACAGGGAATCTAGGACAGACGAACCCCTCAACACCCGCGGTAGGCGTGGCGACACTAGGATGGAAGGGACTGTAGAAAGGGAGAACCGATCTCGGAGATCTATGTGTAACCTCCTCTCTGGGAGATGGGCAATGGGGATGTGGGTGAGGGGAGATGCCGGGGAGTGTAAGATAAGATATAATAATTATTTATAAACTATCAAGGGACCAAGGGGAAGGGGGGAGTGGGGAGGGGGGGAGGGGGAAATAAAGGGAAGCCAAGCTGATTCCAGGAACCCATGTGGAAGATGAATTATGAGAATGACGAGTGCAACGAATGTATAAGGGTGCTTTGCCCAATTGATGTATGTACAGATTGTGATAAGAGCTTTATGAACCCCAATAAAAAGATTTATTAATTTAAAAAAACAAAAACAAAAAACTGGTGCCTATGCTGGTGGAAGAATGCCTGGGTGCCACAAACAGGTACGCACTTGACTACTAATCAAAAGGCGAAAGAATTGAGTCCACCCAGTGAGAGGCCTGATGATCTGCTTCCAAAATATCAGACATCAGAAGTCTATGGATGGGGGCTACACATGTACAAATGTGCTTGAAACAATGGATGGATGGATTGTGATAAATGATTTATTTTAAAAATGTCCTATGGAAGATACTTGGATAGATACGCAGGCTGAACCGTTGTAGGGGGGAGAAGGAAGTGTACCAACAAATTGTTAGGTTTGGCAGCATATTTCTGAATGTGCTTTCACCTTTGCAGAAAATATACCACATAAACTCCAGTAGAAAGCCCCCCAGTTTTTTTTTGTGGTAGAATTAAGTGCCTCGGCTTATACTCAGGTCTATACTCTATCCATTAATGTTGAATATGCAGGGGGCAAACTTAGGAAACCTTCTTAGACATAAGCAGGCAAACACCTGAGGGAGCGAGTCACTGGGTGTAGGGATTCAGGGTACCAAGGTCTCTGGGAACACCTATCTCAATTTGAAGAACATCATTCCCGAAGACACTGTTCTCTTTAAAAACAAAAATCATTTTATTAGGAGCTCATACAATTCTTATCACCATCCATCCATCCATCCATCCATCCATCCATCCATCCATCCATCCATCCATCCATCCATCCATCCATTGTGTCAAGCACATTTGTACATTTGTTGCCATCATCATTCTCAAAACATTTTTCTTTCTACTTGAGCCCTTGGTATCAGCTTCTCATTTTCCTCCTCCACCCCCTCCCTCCCTCCCTCATGAACCCTTGATAATTTAAAAATTATTATTATTATTATTTTCATGTCTTACACTGACCAATGTCTCCCTTTACCCACTTTTCTGTTGTCCACCCCCCTGGGAGGGGGTTCTATGTAGATCATTGTAATCAGTTCCCTCTTTCTCCCCCCACTTTCACCCTACCCTCCTGGTATGGCTACTCTCATTATTGGTCATAAGGGGTGTTTCCAGCTCCTATGTGTACCCATGTACATGCTCTAGTCTATACAGATTTGTAAGGTAGAATTGGGGTCATGATAGTTGTGGGGAGGAAGCATTGAAGAACTAGAGGAAAGTTGTATGTTTCATCGGTGTTATACCACACCCTGACTGGCTCGAAAGACACTTCTACATTCGGTTTTTCTGAATCGTGACTAGAGTCCTAAAAACTCATGAGTAGACACCTAAGGTTCAACTATTACTATTGATCTCTTCTTATCTGGAGGAAATAAATTAGTGTAATCAAAAGTCTTAAGGAAACCATGAACCTTGCAAATATTAGTTTCCAAACTTGAGGCCAGAAGAATGAGATGATGCCCAACCACCATTGCCCAGTTTTCTAAAGGATCACATTAGGGTCCTAGGTAGAGTGGAAGAAAGTGTAGAATGAAACTTGAATGAAACAAATCAGGTGAGACCCTCAAGACCAGAGTTTCTCAACCACTGCTACTTCATCACTGTAATTTTGCTACTGGCATGAATTGGGTGACCCTGTTAAAAGGTCCTTTGATCCCCCAAAGGGGTTGTGGCCCACAGGTTGAGAACACCTGGTTTAGATGTTGTGAAAACAGAAAGGAGGAGGAATCTTTTCTTTAAGAGATGATGTTTAAGCTGAATCTTGAATAATTTAAGTGATGTAAAAATTGGAAGGACAGTTAGACAAGATGACATAGCAACCTGAATTATCTATTACCCAACATTCATTCATTCAACAAATCTTCGCTTCATTTGCTATGTATCAAGCATCATTCTAAGTGTGTCCCTACATTATTTCATTTTCAAAGAAATTCTATCAAGCAAGTCCGAATATTTTTCCCGTAAGAAATAGGCTGAGAGATTACAATATGCCTACTATCTTTGACCTTTAGTTCCAAGTTGAATTCACTCTAAATATTCATACTAGACTTCAAGGAAAAATGAATTCTATGTAGGGCTTAGAGTAGAATCCCGGGGAACTACATGGAATACTGGAATAGGGTGAGTCAGACCCCGGAACAAGAGAAACTGAACCCGAAGACTAACCAAAATTTGAAAGTTTGCTTTGCTAACCAACCTGAGGCTGTTTCATCTCAAGTTAACCCTAACTATTTAACAATAGAGCTATACTTCATTGTGTTTTCAATGTTAGTTTAGTTTAGAAATATATCACGAAGCTTTTCTTCGGAAGTGTCTCTGGGTGTATTTGGACCATGAACCATTTGGCTGAAGGCCTAACATGTTACCTGTTAAGACTTTAATCTGAAGATGAGTCAGATAGGCAGAATGAAATAGGAGGGGAACCTAAATACATATCCTGCAAGAGCATGGAGAGCTTGGGGGATGGAGTGGAAAGGTGGGGTTCTCGGGAGATGACTTTAGTAGGTATTTCTCATGTGGACTACTCTGAGAAGAAAGCATAATTTGAAGATATCAAGTTGACTCAGACACTCAAGTATATTTTCTTTAGAGCTAGGCAATGTACACAAAAGTATGTCTGTGTACTTCTATAATGTCAGTACTCAACTTTGGTTTCCTTGTTAGGAGCTGGACTGCCTAAATTAAAAGGCGTATCCATAGCAATGAAGGGTTGAGGAAAGGGTCTGGTGACCATGCCTGACTCCCCAAAGGGGAAAAAGAAGCTGACTTCACATCCACACAAAGTTGATTTCTGGTGGGTGGAAGTCAGACATGCTTCCACCTTCCAAATGTGTTGACCCTGCTCTGACACCTGTCTCACCTCCCAGTCTCCCTTCCCAAGATACTCTACTCTCTGCCGTGATAGTGTGCACCCTGTCTGTGCTTGACAGAATTCAATAAAATACCCATGGTTGTGGGATTTATTGGGGAAACAAAAAGGTTACATGTCAGGGTCAGAAATATTAAGGTTTGTCTGCAATATTTTTTTTTCTTAGCCATGCCCCATAGTTGTAAGTCTCTCTCTGGCCCTCAACTTTTCTGTCTTGTGGCCTGTTGGTCTCTGCTCTGGTCTCAGGACAGCATTGCAAAGCTCCTGGAGTACTGATATATCCCACAGGGTACCCCACTCTGCAAGCCAGCCACTTGCCCAAAGAGATGTAGCTTTATTCATTCTTGGGCCGGCAGGAGGCCTACTGCTCTGTCTCATGCAGTGCCACTAAGGCTTCTCCATGCAGAAGCCTCAGATACATTTTGCTCCTCTGCCACGGGGCTCAAAAGATTCTTTCTTCCTGCTTCTGATGTGACTCACCTTATACTCAGGCAGATGACAAAACTGACTGATTCCCTCCTCAGAGCCCTTCATACTTTCCTGGAATGTTTCCACCTGGTCATTTGGTGCTTGTTACAATGACTACGGATAGAAGATTAATAGCAATTAATTTCCCTTCACTTCAAGGTACCACTGGTACCTACTAACAAAGCACATAGACCAGAGTCCAGTGTATAGTCAGTTTTCAGATAAAAATATATATATAATTAGCTATGATAAGTTATGAATACTTCAGGAGATTTCAACAAAAGAAAACAAACAAACCGCATAACCATAATGAAATGATTTATTATTAAATCCTCACTGTGTTTAAAGCATATACCAAGACCTTTCAGGAGTCATTTTATTCCGTCCTTTACATGTTAGTTTTAAAAATAATTATTTACAAAAAATGTAAAACTGAGACCAAGAGAGCAATATATATGTGTGTGTGGTAGAGCACCCGCTGAGAACAGCACAAGGGTACTAGTCCGTGTTAGTGGCCTTTTGGATAAGATGATGTTTAATATTTCCTTTGTTGAATTTTAGAAATTGTATTCTGCTTGCTTGTTTATATTCATTTAAAGTGATCTCTCCAGAGATTACCACTAGAGTTTCTGTGTTAGAAATGTCTCCAATGGTTCCAGAGATTACCACTAGAGTTTCTGTGTTAGAAATGTCTCCAATGGTTCCCAACTGTGATTTGAGTTAATTCTTCAGTAGCGAGTTTGGTCTCTAATATTGGGCTAATCTGTAATTACACTTTTCCCCAAAGTCATCCCTTATTCAGGCAGCTTTGGTTGAAGGCTTCTGTTATTTCTCGCTTTCTCTATCCAAAGTCTTCTCTCACATCTGTTCTCCAAGTGCTTGCGCCTTAGAAGGGAAAATTAAAAACAAGACAAACAAATTCAAAAAGAAAACACTCTACTAATTTGGATGAGGTTTTCTGTAGATTTATTTAAAGCCTGGCCTCTAGGGTCCTTTGTGATGTGTCTGAAAGGTGAGTGTTGGGCCTGGGACAGGAAACAGACCACACTGAGGGTCACAGCTGGAAGCACGCTGGCAGTTTTGCATCAGTTCCTGAGGACAGTGAAATAGATGGCAGTGTCTCTTTAATCCATAGCACTAGTACCTTTGCAGGAATCTTTGCTTTGTGGACCTTAGGAACGGAAACAGCTCTTTCTCTGTCTCATTAACTCCCCTCAATATTCAAACATTTCTTTGCTCACTGGCCCATAAGACTTTTACTTTCCTGCGTAAGAAAAAAAAAAAAAGGAAGCAGCAGCAGCTTAAGTAAGTAACTTGGCTGTTTTACTGGAAATCATTCAGGGATGCGGGACTCTGAAGACTTGTGTATAAAATAACGTGTTATATTATTTCAAATACTGCATTTACAGAGTTTACAGGGCTGAGGATTAAAGGAATGTGCCGTGACAAATGGGATTTTGAGCAGGATTGCCTCCTCCAAAAGAGATCAGTTGCATTCAAGTAAAGCTTTTGATTTACGAGAATTAGAACTACCCCGGCATTGTATAGTGCTCCATGTAATGTCAACAGATTACTGTTTCCCGTGGAAGTCCAGCAAAGTCCAGCCACACTTCAGTCTGTAATACTGCAGCATTTGAGCAAGGCCAAGATCTTCAGGCTTCCCCTGGTGCACAGGCACATAACTTTGACAGGAAATAGGGGGTTTGCTAGTAGGTATGAATTGTCTTACTAGGAAATGAGTGGGTATCTTTGCTAAGGGTGAAAGTGTTCCCAGAGAAGACATTAAAATATCTACTTCTTATTTTGTCGTATCTTACACCATCTAACATCTCCCTTCACCCACTTCTCTGCTGTCTGTCCCCCAGGGAGGAAGTTATATATAAATTGTAAAAGGCTCATTGGGGAGGGGAGGGTGGGGAGGGAGGAGAAAAATGAGCTGACACCAAGGGCTCAAGTAGAAAGCAAATGTTTTGAGAATGATGATGGCGACATATATACAAATGTACTTGACACATGGATGTATGTATGGATTGTGATAAGAGTTGTATGAGCCCTCCATAAAATTATTAAAAAAGAAAATTAACCTCAACTACATCATTTAATCATATAAAATTATAATTTTTCAACTTAACATTTAGTTGTCACATATATAATTGTTCAGTGGTTACACATTTTAAAAAATATTGTAAATAGAATTTTTCCACCTTGAAAAAACATCTACGGGGAACTGTAAAAACAACCTTTCCTATCTTTGAGAAAACATTGAAGCTTTCTCCTTTTATTGTCCCTTTATAATATATAGAGTGATTACCTTCTTTTTAACCACTGGAATTTGGATGTTTTCCTAAATGATTGTCATTGGATTTCAAGTGGGCTTCGACTCAAGAGGTCGTTGTGCGAACAGAGCAGGGCTACTGCGTGGTGTCAGGAAAGGTGTGCATCAAGGTTGTGTCTTCGCACCATACTTGGTCAGTCATTATGTTCAGCAAATAATCAAAGAAGCTGGATCATATGATGGATTCAACACTTAAGAGATCAAACGACGTGTCGCATTAGGTAAATCTTCTGCGTAAGACATCTTTTTAGAGTACTGAAGAGAAATGATGTTACTTTGAGGACTCGGGTTTGCCTGATCCAAGCCATGGTATTCTCCATTGCATGACAGTATGTGAAAGTCAGACATTTATTATGAAAGACCATAGAGGAAAAGATGCACTTGGATTGTGGTGCTGGAGAAGAATATTGAGAGTACCATGGACTACTAAATGGACAACCGATCTGTGTTGGAAGAAGTAAGGCCAGAGAGTTCATTTGAGGCAAGGATGGCAAGACTGCATCTTACGTACACTGGACATGTTGTCAGGAGAGACCAGTGTTGGAGAAGTACATCATGTTCGGCAGAGTGGAGGGGTGCTGTATACAAGGAAGGCCCTCAGTGGGATGGAGTGACACAGTGGCTGCATCAATGGGCTCAGGCATAGGAGTAATTGTTAGGATTAATCAGAATTGTGCAGTGTCTCGTTCTCTTGTTCAGATGGTCACTATGGGTTGGAGCCAACTACTCCATGGCACCTAAAAACAATAGCATGAACTCTCAAAAGAACAAATGGAATTGTCTTGGGAAAGATCAAGTCAGAATGCCTCTTGGCAGCAAGGATGATGACACTTCACCTCATGTATTTTGGTCACGTCATGAGACACCATTTCCTGGAGAAAAGTATCATTCTTAACAAAGTAGGGTACAGCAAATATCAGGATACCCTTTGACAAGATGTCTTGCCACAATGGCTGTATTGATAGGCTCAAATATGGAAAAAATGTGGAGAGAATGGCACTGTGCTGACAGTGGGTCATTTTGTTGTACATTTGGTCTCTATGAGTCACAACTGGCTTGATGGTACTTAAAAAGAACAACTTATTGAAGGTTGTATTTTGTTTTCTTGTTTTGTTTTCTTGTTGGTGCACTGTTTTCGTTTTCTTCACCTTCAACCTGAACTTCCATATCAGCAAATGATGGTCTGTTCCACAGTCAAATCCTAGCCTTGTTTCGGCTGAAGCTATGAAGCTTCTCCATTGTCTTTCCCAGAGATATAATCTGTTTGATTCTTCTCTATTCCATTTGGTGAAGTCCATGTGTAGAATCACCATTTATGTTGTTGAAAAAAGTATGTTCAATGAAGAAGTCTTTGGTCTTGCAAAACTCTATCACGTAATCTCTACCTTTCTTTCACCCAGGTCATATTTTCCAACAATTGGTTTTTCCTTTGTTTTCCACTTTCATATCCCAACCATCAGTCATTATCAAATCATCTTTTTGTCAGTTTGATCTATTTCAGCCTGAAGAAATTGGTAGATTTCTTTGGTTATTTCATTGCTAGCATTAGTAGTTAGTGTGCAGATCTTAATATGGTTGTATTGCCTGGATTTCCTGTGTGTGGATAGATATCATCCTGTCGCAGAAGCACGTAAGCCAGCATAGTGCAATAAACTGACATAGAGCCTTCAGTACTGCTTTTCCTTTCAGGTCTTGAGACATGCTGAGCAGATCCTTCCATTTTGGTGTGCTAACTCTAAATCTTTTCATGTTTCATAATAATGCTTTACTTTGAGACTTTCTCTTCAGCACTTTTATGCCGTAATTGCTTTCATTAGTTTTGGTTTTCTAAATTCAAGAGCTGTTTCAGAATCCCTTCTGATACCCATTTTGGTCTTTCATTTTTTTCTTGTATTTTTAAGTACCTTTTGCTTTCTTCATGTGTGATGTCCTTAATTTGACCCCACAATTCCTCTTCAGTCGTTACTTTTTCACATGCCAAATCTGCTTCTGAGATGGTGTGTCTAAATTCAGGTAGGGTATAATATTTTAATTCTAATTGACTTTTAAAAATTTGCTTCCATGTCATCCTGAACTTGCTTATGAGCAGATAATGGTCTGTTTCACTTAAGCTTGGCCTTATTGTGGTCAGTGATAGAGTTCCATACTCTTTTCTCACAGATGTAGTCAATTTGATCTCAATGGATTTTGTCTGATTGGGTTCATATGTACAGTCATTTTTTTTACATTGTTGGAAAAGGCAAGTATGTGAATTCAAAACTGTCATTCAAATTTCCACCTTCATATCTATTGCCAGGTAATGGGTTGTTTTTTTCTTTTTGCAACTACTTACCCTTCCTATTAATTTATAATTTATAAATACCAGTAATTATCAAAGCAATTGTTTGTGTTTTTAATCAAATTTAAACTGGAGAAGTTGGGAGATTTCTTCAATATCTTCATTAGTGAGTTTAATAGTGGTACATACATTTGAATACAGTTGTATTAACCTGACTTATACTCATTTAGATATTGCTCTATCACGACACTTCAAATTGATACTGCAAATTGATCTTGAAATATATTTTGGTGAGGAATGGAAGAACGTGGGGCTGATATTCTCATATGTTTCAGTCCAGGCATAAGAAACAGTGTGACTTCAGTTCAAAGTGACCACTCCAGTCTTTCTCAGTGTCCTCAGGCTCACGATATAGAACTTTCTGTGGCTCGTTTTCTTTTTCACAACCCAATTTCCATAAATTTAGACTTTATTTTTTCTACTTTCCCATTACAAGTGGGATGTTTGCAACTGTTTCCCCTCATCTTGAGTTGGGACCTGTGATAGCGTGGCTAGGTCAGGATTCTCGTAGATTGTTGAGGCCTCCCACATGTGGTCTAGGGTTAGATGTGGTCTCACATATCCAATCAAACAGCCAAGCAGTTTTGGGAGGAACCATTGTGGGCAGAAGGCGGCTCTATACCCAAGCCACAGCCAGTGACGTTTCCTTCTGGTGTGGCCTACTTAATATGTAAGTTGACACTGTGGCAAAGCTAGCTTGCGCCTTATTAATTTGTATCCTCCATCTGTCTCACCAACCTCTAGTTGTTTGGACTTGAGCCCAAAGCTTGGGAATGACCTGCTGAACCTTAGAGCCACTAGAATCTGCCTTCAGTCCTGTGGAACTTGGATTCATCCACATCTGGATCCAACAGCCATGATTTTTGTGTGCTGTTTTCCTGCTGCTTGGTTCATCAGCCCCAGCAGAATAGAGTCCAGCTTAACATCTGGCCTGAGAAATTGAAAAAGATTCATTTTACTGGCTTCTATAAGTATGTGAGGCATTTTCTTGATATACATTGATGTGTGTGGTAACAATTTCTTTTAGAAGAATTCTTTGGAGATTAATGATGTCCCCAATTTCCAAGATGGCCATCTTCCATGATGCTATTCGGCTCCATTCTCTCCTGTTCTTCCCTTGGGTGTATTCCCTGTGTTCGTGGGTTTTGAAAATCACTATAACGCCCCACAAATGCACACCATTTTGTGGAACTGTCTCACACTGTGAAAGGTAGTGCTCAGTCCCAAAGTCAAAGGTCGGGCAGGTCTAATCCAAGTGCAGGATCCAGAGCAGAAGCCAAACATTTCCAAAAGTCACAGCAGGTCTTCTTGTATCTGCCATGACTGAGTCAGAAGGTAGAGGTCTTGTTTTCTAGGTAGGGTTATGTATGTTAGAACCAACATTTTATACTCTTCCAAAAATAGTGCCTTAAGTCACACCCCCTACCAAGGTAACAGTCAAAGATGATCCCAAAGAAACAAAGGGTGTGGCCTTTTTCACAACTTCTCCTAAAGGTCTTAAAGATACTCCCAAAGAAATGAAGATCCTAGGACACATCCGTTACTGAAATGGGGTCTTAAAGATAACCCCAAGGAAACAAAGGGTGTGGCCACACCCTAAGGTTAGATCTGAATACCACCCCCCTTCTGTCCATAAACATGATAGAGAATTCTCGCTGTAATAGGCCCATAGATGCAGATATATAAAGGTGAGAATCATAATGTATCATGCAAGGAACCATGGCTAAAAAGGCCATATTAATGGACTATAACTCATTGTGTGTGTGTGTGTGTGTGTGTGTGTCCACACACACTGGTTTTTACGTTCTACAGACCCAGCCTGACACAGTCACCACCAAGTAATGAAGGTCCTGAGACCTTTGTTCTAGTCACACCTTTTTTGAGGAAGCAGCTCTTCATCAATAATATTTAGAGTAGCATGAACTGTATCTGACAATGTTCTACCGCTATTCATAAGACTTTCATGGTTAATAGTTAAGAAGTAGATTACATTTTATATCTGCCTTGTCGGTCTGTTCTTGAGTCTATTTGTAAACTCAGTTGAACTCTGATCCTCATGGGTGACCCTGTGGCAATAGGAAACACTAGTCACCTATCTTCTGTTTTCACTTCAACATGGAATTCACCAGGGTAAGGCAAACTGACAGATGAGGCATGGTTGCAAGTTAGCAATTTAAAATATGTTGTCTATTACAGGTGATGACATCATTCTGTTTTACTTCTATTGAAAAATTAGCGAAACAATTAGACTTGACCACACTCTCTCACCACTAAGAGCAGAGATTGTGGTTAAATGTAGGATTAATTTTTTTTAATTAAAGATCATTTTATCATTATGAAATATAACATCAGAGTCTAGGATGATACTTTATTTTTGACTGATGTGCTAAAATAGTAGATACAATGATACCAAACAAGAGTAGATGTGCTATTGCTGCTATAGAATTTATAGAAGATGAATGGAAAACTCGTGATATGACTCTTGCACAACTAAGCACAATCAGACACTTGAAATGGCAGGCGAATTGACTGCCAACATAGTTTCCATTAGAGAACTCTTGCCACAGGATGAGTTCCTAGTCTGTTTCATTGGATTGATAGATTGTCTATTCATTTTCAAAAGTTAATTAGGAAGAGTTCCCATGAGAGAATGTGGAGAGGTTTCAATGTGTTTCGTGCATCTGAACATTCTAGAATACTCATAGACAACACATGTGACTTTCACGTGAGGTGTGCTGCCTGTGTGAGAACTCTGGAGGTGATAACAAGGTGGCAATTGCTTTGCAAAATATAATCACCTGGTTATGGATTTTGATTGACCCGTAATTCCAGAGTTTTCTGGGGTCAAGGGAAGGGAAGCATTTCCTTTAGTCTACATATCCCCCAAACATGATCGACTAGTTTGTAATTACCTGAGGTTTAGTTCAGTGGTCACGCTCAGAGATCGGAGACTGGAGGTATATCATCAATGAGCAAAATTTAAAAAAAAATTTTCAAATGATCAAAAGAAAGAGAAATCAATCTGTCTCTTCAGGGAACACTCACTGAATCCACAATGTAAAGTAATCCATGAAAGTAAAACATTAACTGTCAACATACATTAAAAGAATTCCATTTTGGAATAATGAGTGAAAGATATAAAATTAAAGTTAAGGATGCTGAACAAAATAGCCTGATATAATGGCATTGTAAGTATGTCCTACTGAGTATGGAAAGGGAGAGAAAGGAACTTTATAAATGAGAAAGTCCATGACAAAAATAAAAAAAATCAACAAGTCAATGAGAACAACTGTATAGAAGGGCCGTTAGAGTAATTTTCAAGGCTAGAATACTAGGAAGCAATGATAGAAAAAATGCACAAACGAGACATTAAACACCACAGAGAACAGAAAGAGAGATTCTAGTCTATGAAACTAATAGATGTGTAATTGGAGTTCCAGAAAAAAATCTAGAGAGCAACGGGGCAGAGGGAATTTTGAGAAGATGCTAGCTGCAAATTTTACACAATAGAAAAAAGATTCCTATCTATACGTTCAAGATGTCCAAAAAAATTCAAGATTTATAATTAGAGCGAGAGACATATCTAGGTATATCCTACTGAAACTGCAGTACACCCAATACAAATGAAGATCTTAGAGGCAGCCAGAAATTAAAGAGTGATAATCTCTGTTAATAATAAAAATGGTACGAGATGAAAGTAGGATGTTATCATTGCTATTCTGAAAGGAAATCTAGTGAATATATACGTTGAGAAGTTACATTTCAAGAGTGTCAGTAAATAAAACACATTTTCCCGACAAACAAATAATTGAGTTTGTCATCCACAAACCTTGTCTAATGAAAATGTCAAAGAATGTTCCAGTAGAGAATATTAATGTCAGTTGGTTTCTGGATCTTTATAACAGGGAACCCTTGCCTTACTGCCATCAGAATGAACATATCACTTTATTTCCCAATACAATGTGAGTGGAAGTGACATAAAATAATTCTGATCAGAAATTTTAAAGCTATTGTCCCAGATAGGGGTTACTTCTACAACCTAGATTCTAAAATAAAGAATGCATTGAATGGGTCTATGGTAACTCTACTATGAACATAGATTTGAGAAAGTAATAAACCTTTATTGTATGCCAGTAGAATTTTGGAATCATTTGTTATTGCAGTATAATTTGGCTTACGTTATTGATACAGATGTCATTCAGACTGGAGGAAAATGATCCCAGATGGAAAGTCTTAAATACAAGATGGAATGACAAAGGGGAAAAAAATAATTCTATCAACTGTGGCATAACATCAATTGTCTTAAAGAACAATAATTATGTAGTATAAAATTTCCAATAAAAGAAGAAAACTGGCAGTTATTTTATATATGTAAATGGGATTATAGCATTTTAAGGTCTTTCATAAACAAATAATTATGAATCTAAAAGATGTGATTTAAAAAGTATTATGAAATAAGGAAAGGCATAAAAAAGAATGAATAATTTTTCAATATGAGAAATAAAAAGCTTATCAGTACAGATATTGTGTGTGGTAGTTAGAATTTATGTCAAATTGCATTTACCATATATACTCAAGTATAAACCAAGCTTTTCAGTCCATTTTAATGCAGTTTTTTGGGTAAAATTAGGTGCCTTGGAAAATATTCGAGTTGGCTTGTGCTCGAGTATATATGGTATGTAGTGATTGAAAACAATCTGCCAGTCAGGTCCTAGCCTGATGATGTTTCCTGGGAGGTGTGACATTTTATAAAAGAGAGGATGGACACTGGTACATATAGGAACTGGAAACACAGGGAATCCAGGGTAGATGATACCTTCAGGACCAGTGGTGTGAGTGGCCATACTGGGAACGTGGAGGGTGGGTGGGTTGGAAAGGGGGACCGAGTTACAAGGATCTACATGTGACCTCCTCCCTGAGGGATGAACAACAGAAACGTGGGTGAAGGGAGACATCAGACAGGGCAAGATATGACAAAATAATAATTTATAAATTATCAAGGGTTCATGAGGGAGCGGGGAGTGGGGTAGGAGGGGAAAAATGAGGAGCTGATGCCAGGGGCTTAAGTGGAGAGCAAATGTTTTGAGAATGATGAGGGCAATGAATGTACAAGTGTGCTTTACACAATTGATGTATGCATGGATTTGTGATAAGAATTGTATGAGCCCCTAATAAAACGATTTAAAAAAAGACATTGGGATTCCTCTTTCTGCCCCTCAGTCTTCCTACTGCTGGGGCTCTGTACCTGCCTTAAGGGGTAGCCCATACCCAACCTCGACAACTGTCAAGCCATGCTATATTTCCACTCAGACTGGATTTACATACCCACACCTACCAATCTATAATCTTCCCACGTCCCACTTCAACTTTTTTTGTCATTGGCTGCAGCTATATGAGTTTGAAGAGGTTTCTTGCTAGCTTCAAACCCAGGCATTTAAGTTGGACTGGGTTGAAATACCTTCCTGATATCAGATTACTTTTTGATATAAAGCTCTTTCCTATACATATATGATTGCCATTGGTTTTGATTCTCTAGAGAATCCAGCCTAACACAAATTCATACCACGGGAATGGGCCTTTAGGGAAATAAATGATGAAGAAGAGTGGAGACTTTCGGACCTCAGCCTCATGGCAATTGGGTGGAATTGGATTTTCCTTCTCCTTCGGATACGCCGAGGAGGTCACATATGGCCACTGTTGTATTCAGTTCATTTTAGGAAAGGCATGGGGATGGAAAATTCTTAGTTGCTCTCTTTGGTGATTCCTGAAATGAAACAAAGGAATGTAACGAATGTTAACTGAAGCTGGGAAAGTATAGCACCATTTGGCTTTATTGAGGTAAAAGCTTTGCTGCTTAGACAGAAAGACCTTTAGCAGGTCAGGTTCTGGACCCTAACACCATGTTGCATATGAATAGAATAGTTTCGACAAGAAAGGATTGAATTAGAATATTTTTTAAAGAATTATGTTTAGGATCTGACTATCCTGGGATTATATTTACTTCCCCTTACTTACAGTTATTGACATAATATGATAGAAATGAATATTTGAAATTAATGACCAGAGAGAGGATTTTTGTTTTGTTTTGTTTGGTGCCA
This sequence comes from Tenrec ecaudatus, assembly GCF_050624435.1. Taxonomy (NCBI): domain Eukaryota; kingdom Metazoa; phylum Chordata; class Mammalia; order Afrosoricida; family Tenrecidae; genus Tenrec; species Tenrec ecaudatus. Next base: position 229,957 of record NW_027459259.1, read on the forward strand.
AGGTTGAAGGCTTAGAAAAGGTAACCTCCTCTCAGGGCCTTAAGAGCCAAGCTATTTGCGTTTGAAAATTCATGCAACTAGAACTTCAGTTTGGACACTGGAGGAAGAAATAAAAAGTGACTTTTTAAAAAAAATTGAGCAAGTGATTTTCTTGTGACTATACCTAGCTTGGAAAAATCAGTGCCTATCAACACTCCTCTCTTAGGGTTGACAATTAAAGGGAGCTTGTGGACAGCCAGGGATGCTCGCTAGATGACCTCTTGAGTTCACCTGTGGAGTGGAAGTGGGGGAAACGCCGCAATGGAGAGACAGGTAGAGACCCTATCTTTGGATAGCCAGAAGAGGTCAAATGTGGCCACATGAATCCCGTGGAATGACATAGGGACTAGAGGAGAAATGAGAACTGGCTGCCTGGCCTATGGATTAAGAGTTGTGTGTGCCCTGAGTCTATGATAGGACCTAGCCTGAGGGGGCTGAGGTTGTTGAGAACTTGTGGAGGAGACAGTGGTCTGAAGTGAGGGGCACTTGTGTGGGGAACTCCCTGACTTGATATGGTACCCATTGACCTAGCATGGAAGGGCTAGGACAGAGTGGAGCAGAAGAAGATGTTTGACCATTGCTTGCTGACTTGATGGATGGTCTACTCTAGATTTGACTTTGTTTATGGATGCAAGCACAAGGTTCCAACTGGAGTGAAGATTCTTCACATCAAAGAACACCTTTGTCTTCTCCAGGGCAGGATAGAATGGATAGTGTAGCAATTAGATATCAGAATGGGGGAAAGTAAAGTCATGAAGTGACTGGCTTACACATTTTGATGGGTGGGAAATGTTAATAAGACTAGGATTAAGGTGTAGGTGTTCACAAACCTGCAATAATTAGGCATAGAATATTTTTGTTTTGTTCATTCATGTAATATATTTAAATAGGGATGGTGCATTTTTGTGTGTATGGTTTAGTTTTACCTTGTTAGGCATAAACATGATTTTATCATTAATTGTGTTTAACTATTATGTATGATTAAAGCATTGCTTCCAGGTGTCAGGTTGACAAGAGGTAGTCTGTGGCAGTTAGTTTTCTGTCTACCTGCACTTGTATAGGGGCAGATTCCACCTGGTCAATCAGGTCAAAACCAGATGGTGCCTACTGAGAAGTGTGATATTTTTATAAGAGAGTTACTGGGGACCCCTCCCCCTGTCTGTATTTTCACCTTCCTGCTTGCCCGGTCTCTATGCCTGCCATTAGGAGCAGCCCCATGTGAGCTGCTTGACCCTGAGAGATGTGAGAACCCTTCCATGTTTCTACTCAACTTGGATCCACATAATTACACTCATGAGCATCATGATTATCCTGTGATTGTCCTGAATCCCGCTTCATCCTTCTAGGTCATTGACCTGCAGCTACTTGAATCTGAAGAGGGCTCTGGCTAGCATCAGGCCCGTGTCTGGAACTGCAGTAGGCTGGGGAACCTCTTTTGGATTTAAAGCTTTTATATATACATATATATGTGCATTATGTGTATAAAATGTGAATAAAACCTTCGTATTATTTTAGAACATATATACCATATTAGGCTGGATTGTCCATGGGGGACATATGTGTCTGTGTGTGTGTGTGTGTGTGTGTGTAGAGAGAGAGAAGTTTTGTTTGAAAATAATATAAAGGTTTTATTAATATTTTATGCACCTACTTTTGACCTTTTATATAAATGGATACATTCGCAGAAAAATAAACTTGCTGATACTGACCACAGAAACCATTCAGCAGTGGATTTCTGACAAGGTGTCAGACTGGGTAGACATGCTTCCCAGACCGTGTATTGCAGAGAGAGGCGAGACTAACTGAAGAAGTTAGGGATGATGCTTCCGGAGCCCTGAGCTTCAGAAGAAAGGATAGAGAAGTGGTGTGAAGACCAATGAGCAGAAGAAGCTGAACTAAATGGCACGTCAGAAGACCTAAGGAACAGGTGAATTGTCAGCTGGCAAGACACCACATGGCTACTTTGAACTCATGCCAGTCACGTTCTGACAGAGATAGCAACCTGGTAATCCACTTTGCCCACAGCATGAGTGCACAAATCAGCGGGTGGGGACCAGAAAAATGCATGTTTCCGCTTGTTTCCCAAACCCTTCTGAGGACCACAAACCAGGCCAGCCAATACCACCAGTGCCTGAGAGTCGGTGGTAAGGTGCTGTTCAGTTTGACCTATGAAGGCCTGGTAGAGGTGGGACAAATAAAGGGTCCAGATTCGAAAGCCAAAAATGTTCAAAAGTCATGGCAGGCCTTCTTACTTCTACCGAAGTTCAGTCAGGATCTAGAGGTCTGGCGTTCCAGGTGAGGTAATATGTCTTAGAACTCCTTGGTAGCCCCATTAACTACAAGGACAACAATGGGTGTGGATGGGTTTTCGCCCTGTATTAAGGTGGGTTCTTAAAGATGCCATCAAGGAAACAAAGTAAGAAAAAGAGCAATGAAAAGTTAAAGACATTCTTAGAAACTCGTTTAAAATGAAGAATTTTAAAAGGCTAAGAGTTTTGTTGTAAATTTTTCTCTGTCTAGAGCCTCAAATTAAGAATGGAGTGTGATAATTGAATAAGGTCAAGAAGAAAGTGACTTAATTTGCAGTTATGAAAGCAGTAGGGACAGGCATCTTGTCAGTGAGTGTGTTAATCACGACGATAATCTAGTAGCGATGCTTGGCTGTAAAATTGCTTTCTTTCCAAGTCTTTAATATGTATAACATATAGAAGCCTAGGGAAGCATTAATTTGACTCTATTTATAATCTGAGGTGGCAGGTGGGGGTAAAACATAATATATTAATTTACTACTCTTTGATGGTTCTTTTACATACGTTAAAATATTTCATTGTTAAAACATCTCCATGAAGGAGGTATTAATATGCTTTTACTTGTAATTACAAAATTGAGACTAAAGAAACAAGTGAATTGTTCAAAGCCTAACAGTTATTAAGGTTATGGACAAAGATTTAAATTTAGTTACTTCTGATTCTGAAGTTGGTGTAGCTGCCTCTATGTACGTGTCTCCTACTGTTATGTTCATTTATGAATCATTACTTCTAAATAAATAAAAACAGCATAGCATAGCACTGCTTTATATTGTCCAGATTCAAAACTTTACATAGAAATCACAACTATAGTTCATTAATCTATTCCTTAGTTCTTAATTCTTTTGTTTCTGCCACAAAAGTGTAAAAGTGAGGTAGTAACTACAAGGGGACTGGGACATAACTTTGATAGCCTTAAGTTTCAATTGTATTTTTTCAATAGTAAGATAATGGGAATCAGGGGGAGTTTAGTATTGGTGAAGATTACAGAATCAGGCACTTATTATTCTTGTAATTCAGATATATCTGGCTTATCTGATTACTCTAGTTTTCTTTTATGCCCTGTACAGAATGAGGCAAGCCAAGACCTCAGTGACTCTCTTGTAAAACAAAAAAGTGTATTTTCCATATTGGGTTCTTGTAAGCAACTGATATCATCTGCAGTAATATACAACTTATGAATTTGAGTTTGAAATTGTTTTCTGGAGAAAATATTGTACCAGAAGTATGGAGTTTTACTATTTTTTTACAGTTTTATTTACATCAGCACTCTGTGATGGGTTTATACATTTTATAAAGTCACTAGGCTGTGAGGTTCTATTTGGTATATATAATTTCAATTGTTATTAAAATTATTTCCTGAGTTTCCTAGATAACTATGTCCCCTTCTGTGACTAATCCTATACATAAACTTCATATTTCCAGATTCCTATAATTTCCTTTGAACAAATATTAGGATGTAACATATTTTATTTCTTTTGAGTCATCTACCAACTGTAAAAGTCTACCAATTGTAACAATCTTTCTTATATATTTTCTTGAATTTATATTTCTCAATCAAGCAAATCAACGTGTATGTTAATTGTTTACCAAATACAGCAGAAAATGGATATTTCATGTTTGGCAGTTGCTGATTATTTGACTAAGAGAACCCTTTGCCACAGAAAATGAAATCAAGAGGAGGAACCCTGCCTGGTATGCCCAATAATCCAATCTCTGGGCACACGTCTTTACGAGAAAGTATATTTATTTCAAACTGCTAAGCAAGGAGTTGGGAGAGGGCAGTTCCTGAGATCTTTGTGAATAACTGGGTGTGTTGGACCAGAGAAACAAATCCAGAGACACTCACATGTGTGTAAGACAGAGCTTTATATCAAAGGGTAATTGTACACCGAGAAAACATCCTAGCCATTCCAGATCAAGTCCATAAATCGAATATTAGCTCATATGTCTGATACTCGTCCATAAACTTCTCTTCAGACTCACATTGCTACTTGCAGTGATGCCGAGTGCAGGCAGGTCCCAGGCCAGTGGGTGACGACTCTTGTGGATGCGGTGCCAGTGTGTCTCTGCAGGTCTCCATTGGATGGCTCACTCAGATTTCAGCTTAACTGCACATGGCTTGTTCACAGGAAGATGAGGGCAGAGAGGAAGAGAGGGCGTTCCCAGAATCCTCATGAGAAGGTCACTTCATTTGGTTGTGACCTTCTCATGAGGATTCTATCAAGGTGACATGAAATTATGTAACTACCATACTGGGCTTTGGCACTCTTGTGGGCTGGTCAAAATGGGAAGCTGTACGTGGTCAGACATCCTTTTTCTAGAAATCTCTGTGTTATGCATTGAGGTGACAGGGAGGATTGAGACCTTGGGGTGTCATGGTTATGCATTGGCTGCTAAACCACAAGCTCTGAGGTTACCTGCTAGAAAAAGGGTTACCTGCTGTCTGTTCCCATCGAGAGTTATAATCGCAGATACTCATAAGGGGAGTTCTCTGCCCTGTCCTATCAGGTCACTCTGAGTTGCCATTGACTCCATGGCAGGTGAGTTTGAGGATTTCTTTCTTTTTGGGGGGGGGGGACATGTGTGTTCTGGTGTTGGCTAAGAATCTTGAAAGTACCATAGACCGCCAAAGAAGAAACAGACCTGTTTTGCATGAAATACAGCCAGAATGCTCCTTAGAGGCAAGGATGGATAGACTTCATCTCACATACTTGGATATGTTTGTGAGAGAGAAGTCCTCTGAGAAAGGCATAAGTCTTGATATAAAGACAGTGAAACAGACTGACACATGGCTGCAGCCAGGGCTCAAACAATTGTGGGGATGGCACAGGACCAGGTGGTGTTTCTGTGGTCCGTATGTTTGCTATGAATCAGAAGTGTCCGGGTGGTCCCCAAGAACAACAACAGGGACCATGTGTAGCAGTGGCACACCTTGTGTCCCCCAAATACCAGTCTAACTCTATTGGTGGCGGATTTTATACTGGATGTATACATTAAGGTCATTTATAAGACATGGCCAGATGAGACTGTAGAGGTGGATAAGTTCCAAGTCTGTGGGTGAGATGTCAGTGTGGTACCGTATATACTCATGTATAAACTGAGTGTTCCAGCACATTTTAAATGCGGTTTTAATGGGAAAATTAGGTGCCTTGGCTGATATTTGGGTCGGCTTATACTCGAGTATATACGGTAGGTACATTATCTGCTGTCAGTTTGGGACTTGAGAGGATTAAGAGTGAAGGGGTGGGACTAGTTTGTCAATCAGGTCATAGCCAATGAGGCCTCTGTGGGCATGGCCTTTTCCTAAGGATTCTGGGAACCCCTGTATTTCTTCCCTGGAGGCAGGAGACACACTTTCTCTCTGCTCACTCCTTTGGAGACTCTCTCTTGGCTCACTCCCTGAGAGACTCTCTGCTGTCAAGGCTGACTTCCTGTGAGACATCCCTGAGGAGAAGCCACATGGACCTACTCTCATGCAGCCCTGGTGCAGGAGAACCCATGTGGAGACCCCTGCCAGCGCTGAGATGCTCACACCACCCCTGGATCCAAAGACTTTCTACCCACTGGCCTGTGATCATCCTGCATTCGGCATCATTGCATGTGTTTTGTGAGTTAGAAGAAGACTTTATAGCTTGGTTTTGGACATATGGGCTAATATCGAACTTATGGACTTTTTCCGGACAGGGCTGGGATATTTTCTCAATGTTCAATTCCTCTTGTATATAAACCTCTTTCTTATATGCATTTGAGTTTCTATGGCTTTGTCTCTCTAGTCTACCCAGACTAACACAGTCAGGTTGTAGTCTTCTGCTGATTCACACATCTGAAAGCCTACGATCAGCAGGTCAAAGAGCAGACTTTGGTCTGCAGGTGTGGACGAATCCAAGATTGAAAGGTGGATGACTGGGTACTGATTTCTCCCATAATTGTTAGGCATTACAGAAAAGCTCTGGCTCAAAACCAAAGAACTGTTTATTAATGAGCCAAAATCAGGACCCAGATCCAACAAGAACTAAGCAAACTCTCCCACGTGTCTACTTACGTTGGGTACAGGCCAGAGACTTGACATCTCTTCAGAGAGGATTTCTATTTTACTGTCAAAACACACATTCATGACCTGGCAGAGCTGATATAAAACCTTAACTGTCACACTGTGCCTAATGGTGGTTATTGAAAATCTTGAAAGCGATTTCTACAAGTTGAGATTTCTTCATACTAAGTCCCCTTCTACTACAATTCTGAAGGCCTGATCTTGATTCAACTTTATTAAGTGGTGCTTGTGATATATTTCCTGAATAACTAAAATATACCAGAATTTTCTGGATGCATTCCAAGGGGTTTAATTCTTTACTTGTTTGATTACCCATTCTTTAAGCAGCACACATTTAATCAAAGCTAGGTCAAAACCAGAAAACAAGAATTATTTCCAAATATAGAACCTGATCAGGACTCAAGCCACGCCTGTCTGGGGTGAAAGAGATAATGGATATCCTTCTTGGGCTCCAACTCAAAAATGGGTTCAAGGAGATGTCTATAGTCTAGTCAAGGATAAATCTCCAATGTATCACATAAATGGTGGGATTCAAGTAAACTAACAATTAGTGCACTGCCCTAATGACTTTTAATTATACAAAATCTATTTAATGAAAGATAGTTCATTATTTCATACAGTTAATACTTACATAAGAACAATAAAAGAGGCACACAGAGCTAGGTTGTTATAAAATTTTGAAAGTATTATTGAAAAATATTAAATAGTACCTGACAAATAATTAAATTGTAATTTAAGATATTTTCATATTGCTTCTTTAATAGCGTCCTCATTTGCAATATTCTTCACTTTTATACAACCATCATCAGCTGTGTGATTTATCCTTAACCGTCTTTTCACTGTAGAGATAGGATTCCATTCCGTTAATGGTAGGCCAATTAGACAATAGTCGTTTTAATTGATATACTATAAACAGGCAACTTCTGTTTTCTAAACATTATGTTCATCTTCGAAAAGCTACCTGTTTCTGCTGAGCTCACAGCAATTATTGTGACAATATATTTTGCTCTGTGAACCCTTTCAGGAATTGCATAATTCCCTCACAATGTCTCATGGGAATTAGAGGTGTAACATAATGCTGAAATGAAGGACCACGTGTCGCCCTCTGGTTGGTTTGTTTCTCTTTATGCTACATGTTTGCTGAAGTAAGAAACACAAGGGAATAAAAAATGCAGCATTTTATCAAAAGCATAATGAGTTTTATACAATGAATAAGCAAATGTTACAAGCATAGTTCTGTCTATTTTTTATAAGTATGGATGGAATGAGCAGAAGGAGAAAATAAATGTGTGATTTCCGCATCGAGTGACAGATTACAAGTTTTTCTCTTCGAGAGACCCCTGATCGCACATGCCATTTAAAAACCAGTTCCACAACTCAACGGCAGCAACAAATGGGGACCGGTCCTCCTGGAGTGGTGTGGACTGGCTGAATGAACTACATCCCTGGCATCACAGTCACGTCTGTTGCAGCACCATGAATCCCTATGAGATTTTAAATGGGTGACTCTTAAGACAAAATGACTTACCCAAATGTGGTAGTTATATCATCTGGTATCAGTTTGAGACTTGAGAGGATTAAGAGTGAAGGGGTGGAGTCTAGTCTGTCCGTCAATTGGATCATAGCCAATGAGGCCTCTGTGTGGGCATGACCTTCCCCTGAGAATTCTAGGAACTCCTGTGTTTCCTTCTTGGAGGCGGGAGACTTTCTCTCGCTACTCACTCCCTTGGAGATACTCTACTGAGAAGATGCATGGTGATACACCCTGGGAATTGAAGAAGCCAAATGGACCTACCCTGATGCTGCCTTGGGAAATGGAGGAGCTACGTGGAGACCCCGCCAGCGCTGAGATGCTTGCAATGCTACTGGATTCAAAGACTTTCTATCCACTGGCCTGTGATCATCATGCATCCGACATCATTGCATGTGTTTTGTGAGTTTGAAAAGGATTTTATAGATTGGTATTGGGCAATATGGACTAATATCAGACTTATGGACTTGGACTGAACTGAGTTGGGATACTTTCTCAATGTCTAATTACCCTTTATATAAAACTCACTCTTATACACATACGAGTTTCTATGGATTTGTTTTTCTAGTCAACCCAGACTGACACACCAAAAGTCATCTTTATTCAGGCTAGTTTTGGATTCTCAAAACATGTTGTGTTTCAGACTGTAGACTGCCTCATTTTCAGATGGAAAACTCACCTGTTTCTCCTGAACAGAGGGATGACTTACTTTTCACACTATGATTTGGTATGCATGTATTGATCTTGTCCCATGTTCAGAAAAATGGCATCTTGCATGATCAGTAGGGAAGTTTTCATAGGGGATATATCTTAAAGTCATCGTTAAAACATAGCTCGTTCCAACTGTGCAGGCTTGCTGGGCAAGGAATGGATAGAGCCAATTTGAGCTGGTCCTAATAGCCACTGTTTCACCAAACAACTTGGATAAAGTGAGTTTAAACCTATCTGAGCTGGCTTCACTGTCAAGTTGATTGCAACTGATAGCGACCTTACAGGACAGAGTAAAACTGTCCCCTAGGGTGTCCTATGCTGTAAACCTTTAGGGAAACATGATACCACCTTTTCCACCTGTGGAATAGCTGGTAGATAGGAACTTCCAACCTTTCTTTTGGTTAGCAGTCATGTGCACCAGTTCTCAGTGGCTAAATGTTAGAAGTAGATGCAAGAAGCTTGAAGGATTTTTTTCCCTAAGTCCCTAGGTATTTTTTAAATGTTACTTTAGAACTTATGCTATAGTTAAAATTTCTAGTTTATCTTCATAATTCCTACTTTATTAACTCTTGTTCTAAAAAGGCAACTATCATGGAGAGAGTATTGCTCACTTTCTTTAGGGCATAAAGATATAAATCAAAAATGATTCTCAAGAGAAAATGTTAATTCTCACACTTATTAAGGCATGGCTTAACGTTTATATCACTTGAGTATTTTGTATTAGATTTTAGTGGCAAAATATGACAAATATTTTCATGAATAAATTAAAAATATATAATATTTACTAGCGAATGCTTGCTTATATAGAATATTTACATAATAAGGTAAATGCATATTTAACATGTTTAAAAGCTTTCAATTGCATGCAGAATTTATAAGTAGATCCAATATGTTCGGTGGTTTAATGACAACATATGGTAAGTACAATGTCATTGAGGTTGTCATTTCTTAGCAGTTTTACTGCCACATAATTCACGTGTCACACAGTTTAATAATTCAATCATATTAAAGAATAGTGGTGTAATCACCACCACAATCAATTCAGAACATTTTCTTCTTTCTTGTATTCATCGTTGTTAGGCCCCACATTCCCACTGACCCTCCCGCCATGACCCTACATAATTATTAATGTAGTGACTCTCTCTATAGATTTACCTGTCCTGGGTTTTATATACAGAAAATCATACAAAATAAAAATAAAAGACAAACAATAACAAATGCAAACAACCATGACAAAAGAGGGAAAATTTTTGATCCAAAAAAGCAGAAACTATTAAAAACTGAAACAACCTTAAAATGGGTCAAAAGGGAGATCAAATGATAAAGTGTTACGTTTAACCTAACTACATCTACAATAATTGACTTTAGGTTCTATGTGTCTGATAATAAGGCTATGGTCAGCGGGTTTTCATAGAAGGCTTAATCCTTGCAAATGGATTTTGGCATCGAATGTCATCCATAATCTTCTGCAACTGGGTAGTCAGAATTTAAGCTCTTATATCTCCCTGCCTCTGGATTTCAATATTATTATTTGTAACCCTTGGATCACACAGCCTGGTGTACACCTTCCATGTGGATTTAGTTTGTCTTTCACTTAGATTTTTTGTTTTAAAACAAGCCTTTAAGACCTCAGATGCTGTTCTTTCTGATAGCTGGGCACCATTTGCTTTCTTCCTCACACTTTTCTGTAGCACCCACATCTTCAGTGATTCCTTCTTGAGGGTGGTATCCAGTAAGGCAATGTCATAAAAATGGATTGTTCTTAGATTAGGGCTAGAATTAAGAGAGAACCGCAAGTACATTCATATAACTATGGTTTATATGTATATATATCTGGTTCATTGTAGAGATATCATTTTATAATTGAGAACAATTATAAATCATCCACATGGGGCATAAAGCAATTCTATTGAAAGTGTCATTAATTTAGCCACTGATATAGAATATAAAGCACTGTTGAGAAAGGAAATTTTACATGTACAGGCCTGCCTTTCATACCGCAATACATGAATTGTTGACTTGTACCGATTAAAAGCATGAGTTACGGGACACAACCAATAACTGTTGGATAAAGGGCAAAGTTTTCAATAACACCCATTTGCAAGAGCAGAACCCAGCCTGCCAGACTAACACATCATAAAAAAACAAAGAAAGTACAACAATAGTAAATACATGGTGATTCCAGACTGCCTTCCTGGAGCACCTTCAAAACAAGCAAGGGATCCTAACTAAAGTCCAGTGAGCAGCAATTCCAAATTCTTGAGCTAGTGGTCTGCTTCTTACACTAAGGCAGTCCAGCCTTCAACCTAGGGAGGATGTCAGGTTCTTCAATGTACTATAGGTTATTTTAAGTGAAAGCTCAGTTCGCTTAGTGGATTTCCCCATTGAGTCCTTCTGGTGTGGCCCATCAAGGATGCTGTGAGCCTGGAAAGAACAGACTCTAGAGTCCTACTTGTCTATAACATTCAACTTGGGTCTCCAAGGTTTGGAGAAAAACTAGATGGAAAGTGTCCCATTGGTTATATAATACTGGGTAAATTCTCCCCTTGGGGTTCTATATAATCATTGTTACGCATTTTTCACAATGTCAGGTGGTCCCACCCAGTCTTTGCACCAACAGAATTGTAATCACCTTCTCTGAGACAGACTTGTCCACCTCCAACATGCCTTGACTTGAATGCCAGTAATCATTCTTTTAAAAGAATTGGTGATTTGGCATAACCTCAGAATAATGTATGACAGCAACTGATTGGCATTCTCCTTCTCCCTCTACTTTGAGAAACTGACCCCCGCTGAGGCAAAATCTCCCGTGATCAAGTGATTTTTTTAAGATGTACAAATAAAGGCGGTGTACAAATAAAGATGTACAAATAAAGGGAGATTAAGATGGACAAATAAAGGGGACTTCGTGGTCAATAGGCAGGTTCCTTACTTGTTGCTTAGGAGACAGGATTAGAAGATCATACGACCTAAGACCAAAAGCCTGCCTTGGTCTTGGTGTTTATTCTTACAGTAGGGAACTCATAAGTCATTTGACATTTTGCAATTCATTGATTTCATTCAGCATAAAGGTTTCTATGTCCTTTCTTGTCACGGGGTGTTTCATTGATTTTTTTTGTTTGTATTTTTAAGGAATACAGAGGATGCCATTGTGTGTATGTATCAGAGTTTCTTTATTCTACCGATGGGCATTTGGGATATTCCCACTTCCTTGGAAATGTAAACGGTGTTGCTATGGACCTGGGAGAGCATACATCTGTGTTGTCTTTTACCTCTTTGGAGTATATTCCCAGTAGAGGTATGGCGGTCTTCTGGTATTTCTCTTCCTAGTTGCTTTAGGTACCACTTATAATACTTTTCACAATGGTTATTTATACGTATTTGCAAGCCCACAAGAAGCAAAAAAAAGTTTCAATCCCTCTCAACCCTCCCCAGCATTTGCTGTAAAGTTTTTTGTTTTTTTTTTGAAATTGGGCTTTCATTGTGGGTGTAAGGTGGTATTATTGTTCTGATTTGCATCATCTGGATGACTAGTGATTGTGACCATGCTCCCATGTGTCACCTTTGTGAATTGTCAATTCATGTATTTCACCTCCTTTAAATTGGATTATTTTCTTTCTTCAAGTGATGCAGAATTTTATAGATTTTAGAAATTATTCCCTTGTCTGTTTTGTCATCGCTAAAGATTTTTTTCCCCATTCCGTTGGCTCTAATTTCACTCTTTGATGAAGTCATTTGATGTGCATTTTTCCCCAATAGGTCCCAATCATCACATCTGTTTTCCGTTCTGTGTGCTGCATCTTTTATATTTAGTAGTATATGTATTCCTGCAATAGGGACCTTAAATTCATCCCAATTTTCTCACTGACAAGCCAGCCCTATAGCTCTGGGGTTAGTGTTTAGGTCTCTAATTCATCCTGAGTTCGTTTTGTGCATGGTTGAGGCATAACCCCCTTTCATTTTTATTCTGTATCATTTTCTATGTGTTTCTTTTATCCTTTAACTCTGTTTTTTTATCCTTTAACTCTGGATTTTTTAACGTTCCAAAGAGACTAGTGAATTGATTTCTCCATCCTTTAAGGGGAAATCAGACTGACAATGAACAACTTTCTTTGGCGACATATAAAGCACCTTATAAACATTGCCTCATTAATCCTTATACCAATAATGGGGAAACATTAATGTCCCAGTATTTCAAGTGAGACAAAAATCAAGAGATCTTGTTTCAAATCACGTGCTAACTCAGCGATCAAGTCTATCATAGAATTTTGTCTTTTGTTTCTGTTGCCAACGAGCATTGCTGTCACCTGGGCATTCTGATATCAAAGTAAGAGAGAGGTCTTCGGAACAGTCACTGATTTTTAAGAAGTTATCAAGGAAACACAAGGACAGTAATGCTAACTTTTGGCTTCCATGGAGTCAAAGGGACAAGACTTAACCTTGGCAAAGGAGCCCCCACAAGTAAAGAGGAAGGAACTGTAGGAGCAGATCACAGTGGCATCCAAGAGTTAATCAAACATGAGATCTTTGGGTACATTACAATAAAAATTATACAAGAAAAATACTTAGAATTATTTTGATGGAGACTTTAGGCATGAGATAAATCTGGAGAAGTGGAAAATACTCAAATATTTGACAAGATAATCATAAAGGATTGTAATGAAGTAGAGAATCTATCAGTGTTTGAAGAAATTAATGTGTCTGTTTGGAAAGCTCCCTGATGAATTTGTTTGCAAATAGATGAATTGGATATATACATATGCTGAAAAGAGATGGGGATGACCGATGATGACAGTAGAAATACTCGATGGCGTTCGTTTCACCTTAGTAGAGCTACAACCTGGCTAATATCTCATTGCACACAGTAAATTGGTTACTATTGCTACTTATATTTTAGAGATGAGACAGCTGAGCCACAGGGAAGTTAAGCAACTTAATTAATTATGTGTTAATCATGTTAGTCAAGTTAATCATATGTAGAAAGATAGTATGAACTTATGAGAACTATTTCTGAAAGATAAAGTTCAGAAGCTGTCCAGATTTTTAATAAATAAAAGAAGTACTAATAATCAAAAAGGCAAATCATGTGGAGAAAGAAGAGAAAGAGAATGGCCAAATCTTTTTGGGAAGATGGAATTAAAAAAAGGAAGTTCTTAACCTGAGCTAAGGGAATCAGATAGATAACTGATATAAAACTAAATCCAACCTATTGTTATCTAATTTGGACTAGCCACCCTATGTCAATTTGTACAGGAATGGGCAGCTGGTTGGTTTGATCAGCTGAGCTTATCTACTTCACAGTGTCACCAGTGATCCTTAACTGTTATAAAGGACCTGGCCAATAGTGGCTCCTTAATATTTCTGTCTAACCAAACTCATCGCCATTGAGTGGATTCCAACTTAGAGACACCCCAGAAGACAAGTTGGAATTGCCCTTGTGAGTCTCCCTGATTGCCACTCTTTATGAGAGCCCTATCTTTCTCCCAGTGGAGCAGCTGGTAAGGTTTTGAACTGATGACCTTATAGATCACAACCTGAATTGTAAACACAATGCCACCAGGGGTGCTAATATTTATGTATATTTCTTTCTAAACAATTAACTCACTGCTATTGATTGATTCCAACTCATTGCAACCCTACTGGACAGAGTGGAACTACTCCTGTGGGCTTCTGTGGCTGTAAATATTTAAGAGTATGGAAAGCCTCATCTTTCTTGGGTGCAGCAGCTGGTGGGTTTGAACTGCTGTCCTTGTGGTTAGCATCCCACTGTCTAAGCCACAATGCCAGCATCCCAGTGAATTGAAGAGGATGTCACCAGCTAACATAGAAATGCTTACAAAAATAGGTAAAATTCTACAGTGTCTAAAAGACTGCCACTTTTGAATGTACTTAATTGTCCATTAGGGCCCCTGGTGGCATGGTGCTTACAATTTGGGCTGCCATCGAGCAGGCCATCAGTTCCTAGCCACCAGCTGCCCACTGGAGAAAGACAGGGCTCTCATAAAGAGTGACAACCAAGGAGACTCACAGAACGAGGGGACAAAGCTAGCTCGGGGGAAATCTTGAAAGGGAATGGTCACAGTCTCTGGAATGTGCAACCTGTTGCCATAAGCAAGTCTGATAGATTTAGGACCTTTTTAGCCAGAGCTAGGATCGCAGTCCATGCTAGGACAAAGTACATTATAGTAACAATTTTCTTTCATTCAGTGGGCTATTTATTGTCATAGATGAGGGCACTCGAATGCCTTCTTGGGCAGAGTTCAGCCCTAGAAAATGGGTCCTGAAAAGAGTCCCGCAGATTGGTTGGGTACCAGATATTAGGGCATAGAGCCAATCAGGGACTAGCCAGGACAAAATGTATATAGCGGATTTATAGCTCAATTTCACATATACTGAGATAGATTACACATTTAAGTTATCAGATGAGGAGATCTCACTATTTAGGAGGGGAGGAAATCTCTAAAATCTCAGGCTAGGCTCTCAAACCCAATCTATGGGCTAGCCATGGCTCTGAGCCTGTGTGCTATATTAACTGGTATTCTGGGTTCTAGTACTCATTGCATGGAAGAGCTATATAGAACTCACAGATTCAAGGATTTTTTTTAAAGGACGTGACCATGCAATGTGATAAAGCAAGTGAGAAATGTCCAAGACACAAAGTCTTCCATCAGGACATGTTACAAAGTTTGTTCTGGGCTGCTGCCTCAACCCAAAAACGTTCAGCTCAAGTTCTGTGGGTCAGCCAACCCAGTCCCTGAATTAAGTATCCAGAGGCAGTCTACTCCTGTAAGCCTCAGCACAAAGGGACTCAGCTCTACTTTATTATGTCAGCAAGCCCAGCTCCCCCAAATAACAGAGACCCCCCCCCCACTCTACAATCCAGTCTCCTGCCCTAACCTTTGTATGCTCCATGGGCTAGGAAGTCCACCGCTCACTCGTGCTGTGGCTTCTGGCTTTGCTGCTGCTGCTGCTACTGCTACTGCTCTGCTCTGATGGTACAGCTGCCTGCTGAATCCAGAAGGTTCGCTCCACAGGGGTCTAGGGGCCAGAGGACACTGCTCTCTTGCTTCTTGCTAGTGGTGAGGTTCTCCCCTTCTCTGTCTCAGAGGGCTCATTTTATGTGCAGCAAAAAAGCATTTCAGTGCATCTGTTCACAATTACATGTGAATCCTATCGGTATCTTCCCCCGTCTTCTTTCTAGACTCATGCAGGAAAAAGTGGGAGTTAGAAACTTCGACTAAAAAAGTCACATTGAACAATTCACTGCCCCTTCATACGTAGGTAGTACACCTTCCTTAGTACGTGCGTTGATTTGGATATTATTGCAGTCTCTACACCGAGTAGGGAATAGATAATGTAGTCTAATTATATGATGCTGAAGAAAGCACTCAACAACCAACCATTGTATTATGCTCCTGGGTTTTGTGGGGACAGTTGTTATCTCCTTAATGCTAGTTGAGGCTGGTTGAGAAACCCGAGAGCTGGAAGTGATTCCTGGATGGTTGGAAAGTCGTTTAGAGGCCTGTGTACACACAGATCCAGGATTACAGTGTTCACTATCAATTACCACTCATTGCGAAGACCAAGGTCCTCAAAACGACCACCAGGTAAAATCATGATCAGTGAAGAAGAGATTGCAATCGTCAAGGATTTTGTTTTGCTTGGAACCACAATCAGTGCTTGTGGAAACATCAGTCAAGAGATTAAAAAATGTGTCTGATCAGGTAACTCTCTTTAGAGTGTTGAAAAGCAAGGATGTTTCTTTAGGGACCAAGGTCCAGCAGCCTCAAGCTGTGGCATTTTCCTTTGCTCCATATTACGTGACAGTTGGGTATGAAATAAGGGAGACTGAAGAAGTCATTTGAATTGCGGTGCTGGGGAAGAATATTCAAAGCACCACAGAGCACTGAAAGGAATACAGATCTGTCTCGGAAGAAGCAAGGCCAGAGTATTCCTTAGAGGCAAGGATACTGGATTTAAGACTCTTACATACCGTGGACATGTCAGAGGACACCAGTCTGTGGGAAACAAAGATTTTTCCCAAGTTGTCTTCCCCAAATATATGCAAACCCAAGACTTTGCTTGCTACATATGGTAAATGACAGTACACTAGGAGGTCAGTGAAAGTAGGTCAGGGGTTATTCTCCTTAAGGGTATCTAGAGCACCCAGACTGTATAATCTGCCCCCTCTCTAAGTAGGGCCCACTCCCTTCTGATATTATTCTCGAAGGAGGGCTCGAAGGCAATCCCAGGACCACTCAATGATGACTAAGGTTAGGCTACTATATTGAGTCTAGGGTAAGGTGACCAGATTTTAACATTAGTAAAGCAGGACACCATTGATGGGGGAGAGGAGGGGGGTTCTTGATTAAAAATTTAGTTTATATGGAGCAACAAAAATTTTCATAGAATGCAAAAATAGTATTGTAATATATTTTTAAAATTTCAATGTAAGTACAATTTACAAATGTAATACATTAAAATTATGTATAGTATTATTTTATTCTTTCGCATATTTCTCATTTGAGTGAATTATTTTTAGTAGATTGCTGTCGTTGTTTAAAAGGTCATGAAATTTTTCACAAGAATTTGTTCAATTATATTTAACACATAAAATAACTTTCACGTGCGCTCCCTTAGCTATCTTTCCACAACTCCTGTTGTTTTATGTAATTAGTCCACAATGTGTCAAACCTGTTCTTGAAATGATCTCTGAATTCAGGTACACTATTCTCAAGGTCTATTGTGGCTTTTATGGACTTGTTTTAATTTATTAGCTTCATTTTGAACTTACATATGAGAACCTGTTGGTCTATTCTCTATTTGGCCCCTCGCTTTGTTCTGACTGATTATCCTGATGCAGATATGAAGTCTGTAGATAGTGATGCTTCAGAGATATAACATATTTGGGGATAGACTACCACAATAATAGATGAGGAGGTGCCCCCCCCTAAGAAAAACTGTAAAAAGCTCTGCTGATGTGAGGGAGATAGTGCATTTGGAGTCCATTCCACCAGGTCAGACTGTTAATCAAGCTTTCTATTTAGAGGTTCTAAAAAGATTGTGTAACATAGTATAACAAAAAAAAGACCTGATTTGTGGCAGACAGGGGGCTGGTTTTGTCACCATAAAAAAAATGTGCCTGCTTACAGTCATCTCAGTGTACCAGTTTGGGGCAAAAAAACCAGAATACTTTTCTTGCCCCATGCACCTTACTCACCTGACCTCGTTTTGTGGGGGTTTTTTTTGTTTACACAAATGAAGAGGGACAGAAAGGCCAGCGTTTTGACAACATAGGACTGAAGAAAAAATGAAGGAGTTACTGTCAGATGTCCATACAGATGAGTTTGAGAAACGTTTTCAAGAATGAAATTGCATATTTATCAAAGGTATTAAAGTGTAATGAAGTATACCTTGAAGGTGATAAGGTTGTTTTGAAAAAAAATTTAAATACATAGCTTTGAAAACAAAACTTCTGGTTTGGGGCGGAGGATATGCCCTCATAGATATTGCCGTATAGTAAGCCATACTTTTTTTATTTCTTAGTCCATATAAAATTATGTTTACATTAAATACTGTTGGAAGCTTGGTCATGTAGTGAGTTCTGTACTGGGCGGAAAACCACAAGGTCAGCAATTTGAAAAAAACCACCTGATCGCAGGGAGAAAGATGAGGATCCAGTGAAGATTTGTAGTCGCAAAACCCCACAAGGCTGTTCTACTGTGCCCTGTAGCTTTGCTATGAGTTGGAACTAGTGCATGGACAATGTGTCTGACTCTCCGTCTGGTAGTCTATCAATGCAGTAGCATTGTGAAGGAGTTTGAAATATTTTAAGGATTAGATGTTACATAGTCACAACATGTTCACATGCTCCTAGAAAAATGGCTTCCATGGATATTCCCCTGAGCTCATAAAGTGAAGTGCAGTAAAACAAGGCATGCCGGCATTCGCTCTGGAGGGATCCATGTGCACAGTTGCCCTTTATGCTATTTAAAATGGTATTTATGATTAAATTATTCTTCTTGTAAAAATCTATCATGCAATCTCTGCATTATTTCTATCACTAAAGCCATGTTTTACAACCATTAATTCTTCTTAGTTTCCAAATATTGCATTACAGTCACTTAGTTAATCAATTTTAGAAGGCAGAGTTGATGAACGTCCTCAATTTCTTCATTTTTGGCATCGCGACTCCTATGTAAGTATGAGCGTAATCGTCATATCAACTGGCCTTCCTTTTGGGTGTCTGGGTGTTATTCTATCATTGACTGCATTATATTTCAGGTCATATCTGCACTGTTCTTTTTGATGTTGGCTGTGACTCCGTTCTTCTTCAATTTGTCATTCTTGGGATATTAGACCATATATGATGGTCCGGTTCAAATGTCCAGGACCAGTTCGTGTCGGTTCACCAATGCCGTGGATTAGTAAACAATCCATCATGTTTTACAACTTCCAGTTTTCTTTTATCCATATTTTATATATTTCAGTTTCTGATTTTTAGTTAATGTCGCATTTGTTCCCATTTGAATCGTGTTACAGTAGTAAATGAAGGTCTTCAAAGCTTTGCTCCATTCATGTCATCAAAGCTGACAGTACCTTTAAGAAGCAGCTCTTCCCAGTTGTATTTTTATTGCTTCCCAGACAGAGGGGCTTATCTGCCGCCACTATCTCCCGCAATGTCAAGCCACAATCTATAAGGTTCCCCTGGCCTTTTTTCCACCCAGAAACAGCTAGTCGGGTCTTAACTTTCAAGTTTGCTTTAATCTGAAAGCTCCATTGAAAATTTTCCACTGTGGGTGACTGCTTATATTTGATACACTTGCGATATAGCTTCAGTTTTTATCGCAACATGCAAGCCAGTACACAACATAATCTGACAAAGGAGTGGCTGGTATAACATGCTAATTATCTAATTAGATAATATAACTCATAAACCCATTAATTGGGCATTCATATCCTCCACGTATCCTAACTCCTTCAGGGTGAACTAATGAGAAGGGCAGTGCTGCCAATGTATGGCATCTTGGTAAGGATCTACTCTCCAGAGTATTGTTAATCCCCACCAAATGATTGGATAGGAGAATGCAAATAGGGTCTATAGGACTGTATGTTTAGAGAATTTTGCCATTCCAGTGGGAATCTGAGAAGCAGGAATGGCGAATTCCATGACCATTAAGAAAGAAGAGCCACAAACAAAGTGAACTTTGTTATCTGGACTAATATCTTGGCATTGAGAAGTGGTGGTGGTGGTGGTGGCAGCATGAGACAGCATGGTGGAATTCTTGACCCAGCAGACAAGTAAAGCTGAGTGACTCTGGGAAGAAGCCTGGCTGGTAGAGTACCGTGGTCTTTGGGAATTTATCAGCATCAAGGAAGCTATGAAACACTAACCCAACTGCTTCAGAGGACAATGAGCCAAAGGCTAAAGTCAAGAGGTAGAGAGCTTTCTACTACATGGCTAAAAAGAAATACTGGTCAATTGAACTGTATCCTTAGCATTTTTAATTCTGACTATTAGACTGTTAACTTTCCTGATAAGCCCCATAATTGTATTATTTATGAGTTTTGTGTGGGTAATAATTATTAAACCAAGCCAAGATGTAGAGTATGGTGGGATGGACAGTAGTGTAATGGTAGGATAAAGAAGATTGGAGGATGGCTATGAATCATACTTGGCCAGATGTGGAATGAGACCCTTCTCCCCTCAAATAAAGTTGGAGGAGCCCCGAGGGAGGGGGCCCATGCCATTGCTGCAGTATGGAGTGCCTGTTCTCGCTTTGGGTTCTTTGATAAACAAACCAAGGAGGGACATCAGCTCATCTGTTGAATGATAGAAACGATTAGTCTATTTACGTTTACATTAAGCAGAAATAAATATAAATAGAACAACTTCTAATTTACTCTCACACCTTAGTGAATGGCCTTATGAAAGTTGTGAAAGACACCCCCACGTTGGGACGGTTTGCTTCTGAAGCTTAAATGTACATATGAATCTGCTGAGTATATTGTTAAAATGCAGATTCAAATTCTGTAGGTCTGAAGCTCCGTGGGAGATTCTACTTTTTAAAAAATTCCCAGGTGATGCTCATGACTCGAGAAAAGAGTTATCTCTTAAACACATACTTTTCTAGGTTCTCCCAAACTTGAATCAGGGCATATAAAGTTATACATATTCTTCCCATTTTATTTGTTTGCCTTCTAACTTTCCACTTGCCATTTCCATTCATACACTTGGTATTCTCAATGCTGAGCACTCTGACCCATCTAGTGGATACATTGTTTTTTCGCACTTCACTTTGAAGAGCTCTTTAAGAGAGTGTGGAGTTAAGAATAGGGAAAGGAGGCTACTTAATTAGGATCTGAAAGTTAATGGCTATCTCATATTTAGAAATTTAATGCCTTACACCATTCACAGAATTGGAAAATGCCAAAATTTTCTAATTAATCACTGTAATAGTTTCTTTTAACTACTCAGAGTTATTTTCCTTAATAGAGGCAATAAACAAATGATGTATCTTTGTGATATAATGATAACCACAACACATGTGGTATGACTCAAAATCTTGAGAATTTTCAAGTGTTTTATAATAACATTTAAAAACATTTTTATGAATAAAATATTTTGAAATATTGACAAATACTTTTGCAAAGGTCAATTTTCAGCTTTTGATTATTTAATATGATTTTTGTATTATCCTGTATAGATTCAAACACCTTTCTGAAATACTTCTATACTCTACTTCTGAATTGCATACCACATCATTAATTTTTTCATAGTTTATTTGTTTTGAGTAACACATGGCAGTGTTAGATCCAGCAATTACATTAATATATGAGGACACACTGAGTGCTCAGCAATTGATGGGAATTTAGGGGTGGTAGTGTTCAGGAGGGCAGGAACCAAACACGCTGAGTTTTTAGAAGTGTCAAAAGCAAAACTTCTAAGTATTTCTGTAGCCACCTCGGAGACCTTGGAAATTATTTTTGAAGAATATTAGTACCTGCTGTTATCAAAATGGATCTCTTGTCCTGAAAACCGGTCTTTAATGCTTAGATCTGTTGTAAGTTACACAGCGCTAGACTGATAGAAAAGAGCCCAGCGGCACAATGACAAAGCCCCGACCTGCTAACCAAATGGTTAGTGGTTTGAACTCACCCAGTGTCTCCACAGCAGTGACAGCTTGATGCTCTGACCCTGGAAGATCACAGTCTAAGAAAGCAAGCCCCAGAGGATCTCTGTGGGTTGGAATTGATTTGAGGGCATACAACACACACAACACACCACACACACACACACTCATACAGAGATACAGCTATGCCCAGTGTGAATTAGAATCATGGATTCATAGAATTTTATATGCTTAAATTCAGTTAACTTTAGTGTATATATGCCTCTATGTGTCTCTGTGTGTACATACTGGTTTATTTATATGGAAGCCCATCTGGCATAGTGGTTTAAAGTTCAACTTTCAACAGAAAGGGTGGTATTTCAAACTTTCTAGCTGTACACTTACTAGCTGCTCTGGGAGAGAGGGATGTGTCAGTCAGCTTGCATAGGTTTACAGCACTGAGAACCCTGTGGGGGCAGTTTTCCTGCATCCTTCAGGTCTCTCTGAGTTGGAATCAATTCAGAAACAATGGTTTACTCACACACACACACATCCATATGCAAACATACATTTGATCTGGAAATGATTTGTATGAGTGTTATATATATAACACATAAAATTTAAATATACACAATATGTAATAAGTAAAATTTATTATTTGTGTACTAATAGATACATATTGTGAAACTTAATGGGAAGTAATCTATTATTTACTGAAGAAACCTTGGTGGCACAGTGGTTGAAGTGTTAGGCTGTTAACTGAAAGGCTGGTGTGAATTGACCAGTTGCTCCGAGGGAAGAAAATACAGCAGTCAGCTTCTGTAAAGTTCTAGCTTGGGGTGGGTGGAGAGTGGGCATGTGGGCTACAGTCTTGGAACCTATGTTGGTATTGCTAGGAGCCCTCCAGTCACCTCTGACTCATAAGGACCCTGTGAACAATAGAAACACTGCATGGTCCAGAGCCATATTGGCAATTGTTCCTATTCCTGAGCCCCTTGAGGCAGTCACTATGTGAGTACCTCTCACTGAGGGCCTTCCCCCTTTTCTCCACCCATCCCCTGTACCAATCCTGATGTCCTTCTCCAGTGACTGGTCTCTACGATACGTCCAAAGTATGTAAGACGAAGTTTTAAGATGTTTGTCTCTAAGGAACACTTTGGCCTTACTATTTCTAATACAGATTGGTTAGTCCTTTTAACATTCCATGGTACTTTTAATATTCTTCTCCAGCACCACAATGCAGATTCATCAATTCTTCTATGGTTTTCCTTATTCATTGTCTAAATTTAGTTCAATTAACACCTTATGCATAAAACTCTGTGGAGCAGTTCTACGCAATCATATAGGATCATTATGAATCAGAATCTATTCAAGGCAAGTGGGTGGGTTATGTGTTGAGACCCAGAGATGTAGACACACAAAAATCTCTAGGAGGCAGTATAGCATTGATGAAACACGTAACTATCCAATATTTCCTCCCCTTACTCTTATGGTCTTAGTTTTACCTCATTAATCATGTTGCACCTGCATATGTTCATTTGCATAACTAAAATCATTTGATACATTAAATCCAAGATAGCTAAACACTTCAGAAATAGTAATTGGAGTAAGAATTCCCCGAGGGTACTAGAAGAGGGCGGGGGGGGGGGGGGAGGCAGGGACAGGGGAACTGGTACAATGATGACCGGATAGCCCCACTTACGGGGAATGAATAGCAGAAGTGTAGGTGAAATGGCAACATTGGGTGGTGTAAGATATGGCAAGATAATCATCATCATCATAATAATAAAATAGTTAGGGTTCCTGGCTAGGGGAGGGCAGGGGGGATAAAGAAGAGTTGATATCAAAGAGTTCAAGAAGAAATAAAATGTTTTTAAAATGATGGTGGCAGCAGTTGTATAACTATGCTTAATCTAATTGGAGTATGGGTTGTTATACTATCTGATATAATGATCTAATTGAATGATGGGTTGTTTAATTGGAAGAGCTCCCAATAACAATAATAATTCTCCTTGAGGTAAAACGTGACAAATATTTTCAAATGCTTCCTTCCCAGGCCATAAGGATGGCTAAACTATATGGGTGCCATCCCCCATGTATGGCCTGGCTATACCAACTGCTATAGTCAAACATGAGCAGATGTTCTATTGTTCTTGGACCTAAGCATTTTAGTGCAGCAGTTCATGTTGTTTATATTAGAATACTGGTTCCCATTTTAATTACTATTCAAACAGACTTCAGGTATAACAGTAGAAAAATTGCGTAGTATATTAGGATGTGAAGGAAAAATAAACAAATAGTGATCTGTTAGTCTGGGTACATTAGAGAAACAAATCCACAGAAACTCATATGTATAAGACAGTTTCATGTAAAGGTTAAATTCACATCAAGAAAACATCCCAACCCACTGCTGCCCAAGCCCACAGTCCAACATTAGCCCATAGGTCCAAAACCAATCCACAAAGTCCTCCTCCATCTCACAAAACACACACTATGATGCCGACTGCAGGAGGAAAGCCAAATCAGTGAATGTGTAAGCATCTCAGCACTGGCAGGGGTCTCCACATGGGTGCTCCAGCACCCAGGGCTGCACCAGGGTAAGTCCATGTGGCTTTTCCTCATGGGACGTCTTGCAGGAAGTGAGCCTTGCAAGCTGAAGCAGGAAATTGACTAAGGCAGCTGCACCCTGGTCTGACCATCACAAAGCAAGAGACTCCAGAACTAGAAAGGCAAGGCTCACTGAGCTATTTATCTCTCTGCCCTTCAATTAACCCCACCTGTGTTTATCGACCAGGTTGACACAATAAACTTTATCTCAAGTGAGCTGGCCAATACTATTTTGTTCTTCGTAGTCTCCCTGCCATAGGATCAGTTACCTGTGGCTTTGACCTATGGTGTGCTCATGCTCAATTAACCGCGGTGCTAGGAAAATGGCTGTTGGCAAATTTCCATCTTGTCAATTCCATTAGGAAGCTACATTTTTATGATAGGTACAAAAATTTTCTCTTCTTTGCATTTTCCCATTAGGCATATAAAATGTTGTCCTTTTTATATAATATACTTTAGAACTATAACTTAGTGATGCACATTAGATACTGGAGATTGGAGAGGTAAAAGGTTCAGTTCAGTCTCTGGCACATTATTAGTTCTTTCTGTTTTTCATTTCTTGATCTAATGTAAATTGAACTGGGAAATATTTGGAACACTAGTAATGGGTTTTGAGGGGAGAAAATCATTGAATAAAAGCCTTTAGAAACTGTTCTGTGAAGAAAAGTGGAAAAGGTGGATTCTTTATATTCTCAAGAAGATATTTATAACAAAGCATCGGGTACCTTCAGTAATGAAAAACATAGTTCATATTTTGATCAATACCTCCCAACTGATACATAGTTCAGACTGAATGGGACATGACATTCATTTTTCTTCACTACATTGAGTGACTTGATACTACATCGAAATGGTAAATTTATCGGCTTGGATTATAGAAAGAAAAACGTTTTGCATGTCACGGACTAATTGAGAAGAGTTATTCTTTTCCTTTAAAGGAAAATTGGCTGTATGATAAGGTTAGAATATCTTAAAGTAACATAAAGTTACCACATTTTATTTTCTTATAATTGTACTTTAAAAATTTGATTTCCTTTATATTTCTTGTCTCTCTGCTTTCATTACCCCAAATACCCTCAGAGGTTTCCCTAGAAACCTCTAAATTCACAGTGAATTCCAGTATCCCTGTTTATACTACTAGCACTCTGATTGCCTAGATGCCAGTTAGAATTAGGTAATACTTTATACTGCAATGTGAAGTGATGAAAAAGCCACTGGCTGTTAGTAATTTTGTTATTTTGACATCAACAAATATTTTATTTTATTTGAAATTAATGCTACATAGTTTTAAGATAAGAACCTAACATTGGTTCCTTTATTTCCACTTACTGCATTTACATAAATAATTCCTTTTTGAGATAACTTCTGTTTAAAGTGCATATGAATTTGGGAATCCATTTTGCTGAGAACTCTAATTTCAAAACTTAAGGGTGCTCATTTTTCATACTTTTATACGGCATGCAGATGTGTATCTGTCAATTTAATAGTGTATGAAGCTACCCCAAATCTCAAAAATGACTGCGGCTGTATCAGAATTTTAAAATAACCAACTCTTGAATTCTAGATTGTGGGGCAGCCCTAATCTGCTGTTATTGTCGGGTGAAATGAGTCAGTTCTGATGTACAGAAGAATGACAAATACCCGGTCCTGCACCTTCCTCACCATGGTTTTTATTTTTGAACCCATTATTGCAGCCACGGCGGCAATCCATCTAGTCAAAGGTCTTCCTCTTTTTCACTGCCACCGCCACTTTACCAAGTAAATGTCCATTTCCAGGGACTGTTCCTTCTTAAGAATGTGTCCAAAGTACGTGAGATGAAGTCTCACCATCCTGGCCTGTGAGATGCATTCTGGCCTCCTCACTTCTTCTAAGACAAATGTGTGTTATCTTGACAGTCCATGATACTTTCAATCATTTTCACAGCCCAATAGCTCAAGTGTATTCATTCTTCTTCGGCCTTCCTTATTCGATGTCTAACTTTCCCATGAATCTGAGGCGAATGAAAATACCATGGTTTGGGTTGGAGAAAACTGAGGGCTTAGAAGAGTGGATGTGGCCTTATTTCTACCCTCACAACCAGGGGCTGGGAAATCCAATTCTACTTAGATGAACAATCTCCACCGTGCAGAAAGTGTGCCCGTCTGCCCCTGGCACAGTGGGGTGAAACACATAGGGAGAGCAGCAGGGCAGCAAGGGGAACAAAATAACCCAGTCCCTGAGGTTTCCGGACTTCTGATGTGGTGGACAGTGTTAGAAACCTCATCAGACTTGGTCAGAAAACCTACATAGGGGTCAGCAGACAGACCTGCAACTACCTACTTATTTTTATTATTTTTGTTTCTTTTTCTTTCACCCTATGTCTATCTAGATAAGATTGGCAGGTCAGACAATCCTGAGGAGAGAAGAAAAGGACTGGCTGTTCCAGGGGAGACTGGGAGAGGAGGGGGGATGGAAAGCCTATACACTCAGGGATAAGATAACAACAGAGATCTAAAATTGATGGTGAGGGAAGGGTATAAAGCCTGGTGGGGTTTAATGTATCCTAAAGGAATTATGGAGAGCTGAATGGAGAGTGAACAAGATAGTGGGTTGGGAGGAAGGGGAAAGTAAATAGAGGAAAGAAATAGGAGGCAAAGCTATTTATAGAGGAAAGAGATAGAGGCCAATGTAAATATATTTATATTTTATGTTTTAAGATAGTAGATGGGCTTTGTACCTCTTCTCAAGGCCCCCTTAACACAAGGACACTTGTCTAATAACCTGACATTCTTTGATACTCACCTTTCCAACACCTTTCCAACATGGTTGCCGAAGAAAAAATGGCTGCATAAGCAAATGTGGTGAAGACAGTGGGTGGTGCCTGGCTATCAAAAGATACAGCATCTGGGGTCCTAAAGGCTTGAAGTTAAACAAGCAGCCATCTAGCAGGGAAGCAAATAAGCCCACATGGACAAGCACACCAGCCTGTGTGATCACGAGGTGTCGACTGGACCAGGTATCAGGTATCAAAAGATCCAAAACAAACAGCTATATCGATGTGAACAAGGGGGTTGGAGTGGAGAAACAAAGCCCATCTGTAGACCATTGAATATCCCCCCCACAGAAGGGTTATAAGGAAGGGATGATTAAGCCAAGGTTCAGTACAGCAGTGACGAAACACACATCATTCCTCTAGTTCCTGACTGCTTCCTCCCCAACACTACCATGACCCAGTTCAACCTTACAGATCTGTCTAGACCGGAGAACATACATAGGTACATATAAGAGCTCATGGTTTTCATGACAGATAAACGCCTCAGGAACAGTAGTAGGAATAGCGATATCATGGTAGGGGGATGGTTGGGGAAGGGGCATGGGGAGAAAGGGGGAACACATCACAAGGTTGGATATATAGGCCCTTCCAAAGGCAATGAATTACAGAGATGTAGGTCAAGGGAAACAATAGACAGCTTAAGATACAAAATAATAATAACAATATAAAATATATCAAGGATTCATGAAGGTGGGAGGGGAAAATAGGGATTTATACAAAGGGCTCCAGTAGAAAATGTTTTGGAAATGATGGCAATATATGTGTAAATATGCTTGATACAATCAATGTATAGAATGTTATAGGAGCTGTAAGAGCCCCCAAAAGCAAAGTCACTCCTAAGGACCCCAGTTGCTTCCTCTGTACCCCAACCTTGAGTCATGCACATCTTAATCATCCAAATAACATACTTGCTTTTCAATACTTTACATTGAGATTTACCCAATGTAACATGCCATTGGAGCTCTTCACTGCTGCTTCCATGAGCATTGGTTGTGGTTCCAAGCGAGGTGAAGCCCTGACAGCTTTCACTGCTTCTCTGTGTACCATGATGCTTTATTTTTGTGAGGATGTTTGCTTTCTTTGAATTAGGTTTAATCCTTAATCTTCGCAAGATTTTTGCTTCAAGCCCTCCTCACTTTCAGAAAGCAAGATTGTGTCCTCTGCCTCCAGAAGATTGTCAGTCAGCCTTCCTCCAATCCTGATCCTCCATCCTTCTTCATAAAGTCCATCTTCTTTGATTGTTTATTCAGCCTAAAGGTTAAATAAATATAATGCGACTATGTCACCATTTCTGGGTCTTGAACGATGCAATATTCCCTTCTGTTCTTACAACTGGCAACTCTATCAACCGTCATCCGTAATTATTGACTGCCCGTAACACAGTGTTGTTTTTCCTTTGACATGATGATACCAGTGTATATGATTAGACTTTGTGTTATGTGTTAAAATATTTTATAACTCATTTGAAATTCTGTTAGTAATGAAGTTGGAAGGATGATCATGGAAAATTAGTATTCTCTAAAAAGTATTAATAAAATTTAGCTGCTTAAGTTTATATTATATGTATTTTATAAATTTACTGAAGCTATTCACTGACACTGTCACCTCACCTCTCCTTCTTTCTGGATAGCTCACTATTCTTGACTAACGTGATGTCACGTGCTCTTAGTTTTCTTCCTGTCTTTATGACAGCACAATCTCAATATCCTTTTTGTACTTTATACCTATTTTTCCACTTCTATGTCTCCTAAATCTTTATTCTCCTCAGATATATAAATGTCCTCCTATAAAGAGGAACAACAGTCTCAGAAACATACAGAACCA
Organism: Tenrec ecaudatus; assembly: GCF_050624435.1. NCBI lineage: Eukaryota > Metazoa > Chordata > Mammalia > Afrosoricida > Tenrecidae > Tenrec > Tenrec ecaudatus. The sequence continues at coordinate 258,954 of NW_027459259.1, forward strand.
GTTCTCCCTTGTCCTGCAGGGTTGCTCTGAATCAGCATTCCCTCAATGGCAATGAGGTTGAGTCTTCTAGTAAGTGCTTTTCACAGTCTCCTACAACTTAATCTGTTAACCATATCTTCAATTACTTCCCCATCCCAAATTTCCTCAGTCTATTGGACTTCCGCAGTCAGTCTCTTAGTAGACTAAAGCCTATAGCTAATGAGTTGATACTGACTCAGCGTGACCTTATGGGACAGAGGAGAGCTGTCCCTTTGGTTTTCCAAGCTGGGAAATCACTATAGGAGAAGGTAGCTTCATCGTTCTCTTTTGGATCAGCTACTGGGTCTGAATGGCTAGCCTGGTAGCTAGCACCTCAGCTCTTAGCCCGCAGCACCACCAAGCTTCTTGCTTACTAGACTAGACAGCTCTAAGGTGATGTTGCAGATGCAGCTCAAACTCAGCATGTAAGAAACAGGGCTGCAGCTTCATGCTACAACCATGTTGAATGAGCAATCGTTCCTAAAGATATCACACACTCTTTGCATTCTTTTCTATTTCTAACATACATCTCTTTCAATTTATTTATTTTTCTTGTAATTTGGATACAAATTTACAGAGAAAACTAGTTTTCCATTCACCTCTGTTGTGGCATTGACTATAATTCCAACAATGTAACTCCTTTGCAATGTAAGGGTAAGTCAGAAAGGTTTGGCAACTGGGCTTCTTGTTCATACAAATGTGCATTTATTTCAAACAAAGTATGTTAATTAACTTTGTGGTGAAGTGAAGTTACTTGATATGGTTCTTCTATCCATGCCCTTGTAACTCTTACCCAATGATTGGTTGGAGCCATGCAAAAAGGGTGTCTAAAACACTAATAGAAGGGATTGATTGGCTTTAAAATTCCTTTGGATATGTAAATGAGCAGAAAGAGAGATAATCAAGACCCAATTTAGAAAGACAAGCCACGTAGGGAACTTGCGCAAGATCCCTACCTCTGAGGCGATGGAGGCAACAGAGGTCCTGCCACCCAGACCATGAGACAGAGAACAGGAGCAGCATTGAGACCACTATGTAGTGCAGAGGAGCAGCACTGAGCCTGTGAGGCAGGCCACTGGGTACACTGGTTCCCAGAGCACCGCAGAGGTCAATGGATCACATGTTGAGATAATGAGAACCAGTGAAAGGAAGGGCTGGGAGCTTGGCTAAGAAGAAGAATTGTAAAACAAAACAAAACAAAAACCCTTAGCATTTTATAACCTGTTGTTGTTAGGTGCTATCAGTTGGTTAGGACTCACAGTGACCTATGTACAACATCATAAAACCCAGCCCAGTCCTGCCCCATCCTGACAACTGCGCCCATGGATGAGACTAAGCATACTATTCTTTTCTAAGGACAGATCTCACCTGATAACACGCCCAAAGAATGTGAGATGAAGTCATATTTCTAAGTAGCAGTCTAGCTGTACCTCTTCCATGACAGATTGGTTTGTGCTTTTAGAAGTCCTTGGTACTTTCAATATTCTTCTCCAACACTATAATTCAAACGTTTAATGCTTGAGGTATCAGTGGTAGATACAGATGCAGTTGGGGTCTTTGACAGACGCAGACCCTTATTGGTGAGTAACAGAGAAAACCCCTACCCTGGAATATTCAAGGTAAGCTCTGCTATGCTCTGCAGAAAAACAGCCTTTAACCTACTGGGCTACTGGGCCTCAGTGGAGAGTGGAGAGTGAACACCTCAACATACACCAACAATCACCATGTAGCCTGAGAGTTTTTCAGCATGCCCTGAGCGCTGCCTGGTCCAGAATAACGAAGTTGGACATGCACGGCAGCACTCTGTCATTAAATGGAAGTGGTATATACAAGACCAGGCTAGAGCAGGATCTGACAGTACAAACAAACGGCATGAAGAAGTAGGCTAAAGTCCTATGGTCTCCACTCCTGCCAGCATACTATCTTTTTCCCCAATCTTAACTTATGATTTCATGTGGAGTGCCTTATGATCAGCTGACTGAGAAACAGGAAATGCAGGCTTGATTTACTGATGGTTCTGCATGGCGTGCATGCATCCTTCAAAAGTGCACAGCAGCAACACTGTGTAGCCCCTCTCTGGGACCTTGCTGAAGGAACTGGTGAAGGGAGTTCCTCCTAGTGGGCAGAATTTTGAGCAGTGCATCTTGGAGCTTGCTTAGAAGGAAACATGGGCAAATGCACAACTTTATATTGATTCATGACTATTGCTAATGGTTTAGCTGGAGAGTCAGGGACTTGAAAGGAGTATGATTGGAAAATTGATGACAAAGATGTTGTGGGGAAGAAGTATGTGAAAAGGCCTATCTGAATGTCTCATTTGAATGCTCAAAAGAGGGTTACCTTCCCATGCAGAGGAGGATGTTAAGAATCAAGTGGATAGGATGTCATGTTCTGTAGAAATCAGTCATTCTCTTTCCTCAACAATTCCTGTAATTGCCCAAAGTGACAAAATATCCATGGTGGCAAGGATGAAGGTTAAGTGTGTGCTCAGCAACACAGACTCCCACTCATCAAGGCTGATTTGGCTACTGCCACTGCCGAGTGTCTGATGTGCTGACAGCAGAGAACAACACTGAGCCCAAGATATGGGACCATTCCTTGGAGAGATCAACTTGAAACCTGGTGACAGGTTGATTACAGATCTTCCTTCATAGAAATGACAGTATTTTATTCCAACTGAAATAGATACTTACTCTGGATTTAGCTTTGCTTTCCCTGCACACAATCCTTCTGTCAATACTACCACTCATAAACTTACAGAATGTCTTATCCATGAGAAGCTTACACAGACCATTTCACAGCAAAGAACTGTGGCAATGGGCCCATGACGATAGATTCCACTGGTCTCCCCATGTTCCACTGTCCTGAAGCTGTTGAGTTGATGGGAGGATGGACTAGATTTCTAAAGACACAATTACGGTGCCAGCTAAGTGGTGAGTTGTTGCTGGGCTGGGGAATGTACTCCAGGAGGCTGTATATGTCCTAAATCAGCACCCAGTATGTGGTTCTTTTTCTCCAATAGCCAGGGTCCATGGAGTCCAGGAACCAAAAGCTTAAATGTGAGTGACATTACTCACTATTATTTCCAATGACCTATTCATAATACTTGTGCTTCCTTTTCCTGTAGCCATATGCTCTTATGGTCTGGAAATCTTAGGGAGGAATACTCCACTGGAGATAAAGCATTGATTCCATTGAACCGTGAGTTATGAATGCCTCCTGGCCATTTTGGATACCTCATGGATCAACAGCCAAAGGAGAGTGTTAATGTTCTGAGTGGGATGATTGATCCTGATTGCCAAGGGAGAATTGGGTTGGCATTGCATAATGGAGGTATAGCAGGGTATGTGTAGAACCAGGATATCCCTTAGACTGTCTCCTTAATATTACTCTGTCCTGTGATTTAAGTCCAGAGTAGACTGTAGTAACCTGATTCTGACATTAGGATTGGGTCACCCCATCAGGCGAACGAACAACATGATCAGCTGAGAGTAAAGGGAATTTACTAGCCAAGAGTAAAGGAAATAAAGAATGAGTAGTGGAAGATGGTAGTTCTTAATACCACCGACAGCCATGTGATCAGTTACAGAAATAGCGATTTGTTGGAAATGTTTTCTTTGTATATGTGTATTAAATAGTTTTATTTTGTTTAGTTATAAAATATAAAATTTAAATGGGGTGAGTGCATTTTTTGGTTCTGTGCATATTAGTTATATAATATAAGCTGCAAGTATGACTTTATTACTGTCTTTGTTTGTAGACTATATAGCAGTGGTTCTCAGCTTTCCTAATGCTGCGACCATTTGATACGGTTCCTCATGTTGTGGTGACCCTCCAACCACAAAATTATTTTCGTTGCTACTTCATAACTATAATTTTGCTACTGTTATGAATTGGGGGGCCCCTGTGAACAGGTCATTAGACCCCCCAAAAGCGGTTGCAACCCACAGGTTGAAAAATGCTGATGTATTATTTAAGGAGATACTAAGCTGACAAAGGGGTGAACTGTGATAGGTTTGTGTTAAGTTTGCCAGGACTCTCTTATGATACTATCTAACATAGTGTAATCAACTCTGTGAGAGGATCTTCTGTGAAGCATCAAACCAGTTTGTGGAGAAAAGACTCCTTAATTTGATCATAATCTTGATACAATTAAGGGAGTTTTCATTCAGAGTTTGGCCTGTCTTATAAATTGACAGTGTGTGGGAACTAGCTCACATCTATTGCTGAATTTGGATCCTGCAACTGGTATGTCAGCCTCCTATTTTATTGTCTGTCCATTCCAGGAGTCATCAGCAGACTGACGACTTTGAATCCATTCAGCCTATCTCAGATTCATCAGCATGGCATGCATCAATCTTTGCTCTTCCTACTTCATTTCCTAGCTTCCTGTTAATCAACCTATCTAGTTAAAGAGTCAAGAGAAGTCTTCTGCTTGCATCTGATACACATACTTGAGCCAGAATTGACTTGCTCACTTTTACGATTATGTGAGCCATTTCTTGTTATAAATCTGTATCAATACACACTGAACTGCTAATGCCAAGGTCAGCAGTTTAAAACCACCAGCCAGAGGGAGAAAGATGAGGCTTTCTTTCCCCCATAAGGAGTTATAGTTTCAAAAACTCCAAAAGGCAGTTCTATGAAACACCGTGTGTTTGTTTGAAACACCTTGTTCTGTGGTGTTTCTGTGAGTTGGAATTGACTCAGTAGAATGACTTTTGACTTTATATATGTACACCTACAAGTGCCAATGATTTTGCGTCTCCAGAGCACCCTGTTGAACATATCCATCCACTCTACGGTCTATGCTCCTTTAGACTCCCGTTCCCTCTGTAGAATGTCCTAAAACTCCAAGAACATTTAAAAGGAACATGGTTTGAGTCCCCTGAGGATGCTAAAACTACAATTTTATACAAATTGTGTAAGTCAACGTGTGCAATCCTGTTTGATGGCATTGACCTATGGAATAATATATTTCTATTTTCCCCGAATAAACTGGCTTTGTAAAACAAATAAATAGCTTTGCAGTTGGTAAATTACAAATTTAATTTTAATACAATTTTATGGAATGTAAATTTGAAAAATATTAAAATGGTATCGAAATTGAAAACAAACAAAGAGCACCCAAGCCTATGGGAAGGTTTAGAAAGAGAAACATCATCGTCAGAAATGTATAGACCTAGATGGAAAATATGTGGAGAAACAACAGTTTCATATTTTTATCTTCTCGTTATCTGATGCTAAAACAGTGTTTTTAAAAATGTATCCTGGTTTATGGTATGTATTTAAATGATTTGCCTTGCACATGCGTAGGCACTGGAAAACCTCAAGTTTGTAGGATAAGTAAGCAGGCTATAATCTGAAGCAGAAATTGGTGCTGCAGTTTGGGGACTGAATTTTTTCTTTTGGGATCCTCAGCTTTACTCAAGGTGTTTTACTTTACTGAACAAGGCTCTCTACATTTTCAAGGCTAGTCTCCTTTTTTTAAAGCAGTGTTTCCAAAATCAGGCAACATCACTCCATGGGGGACACTGGAATGATCCAAGGAAGCTGCAAAAACAGATACCTACACTTTATCGTGGATTATGGGCTACAGTACAAAAGTTTTTAATAGTCAAGGGAGTGCTGAGTATTTTATTTTCTGAAACAAGGTGACAGGCCAGATAAGGTTGGGAATCTAAAATGATATAAAGTCAATGGATTATTGTATTAACCACAGCTACAAAATACTTTTGTACAAAATAAGATTATTGGTTGACTCAGGCGCTATAGACTAGTTAAACTGACATACAAAAATAACCATCACATTAGTCTAAAATAAACGTTCCCTATCAGCTTCTGATAATTAAGTTTTTGGTATTAGATTACTATGCAGACAATCCAGAATTTTCTTAGAATTCCCAAGTAAATTAGCTTCCAAAATATTTGAATATTTTTCTGTTTTCAAGGCATTGAAAAATTGTGCTTGCATATTTTAATTGATGCAGCCTCATTAAAATTCAATTGTTAAATTAAATTAATTTCAGATATTGTGAATTAATATTTTCTTCTTGAGAATGGAGCAAAGGAATATTTGTTACTGAAATATTTAAAATGTAGAATTTGATGTTTTAACATTGTATAAAGTCATGTGCATATCATAACTAAGAAAATGAATCGATTATCTTCAAAAAATTTCTATTGCTTCATTGTAATTTCCTCCCACCCTATTATTTTTAATTCTATTCATCGCTATATATTAGTTTTCATTATCTACACTTGTATATAAATGAAATCATGCAGCATACATTCTTTTATTTTAAGTACAACTGTCTAGATTTACATATACTTTTGTACATATTGATTGTTAATTCCATTTATTGTTGTATAGTATTTAGTTGTATGGAAGTATCATCCTGTTAATTCCATTTATTGTTATGTAGTATTTAGTTGGATGGAAATATCACCCTGTTATTATTTATTCATCTGTTAGTGAGTACTTGGGTTGTTTCCAGTACAAAGCAATATAAATAAAGTTCTTATGAGCATTGTTTTAAAAGTTTTTATATACTTATATTCTTTTATATAGGCAATTATATTGGTCATTAATACAGATATCATATCATTCCATAGTTCAGTTACATCAAGCAATATTGTACAAATGCTACCACAGTTTCAAAGCATCCTTTTTTTTCTTGAACTCCTTGTATCCGCCCACCCCCATTACCACTCTACCCCCATAAACCCTTATTATACTTTCTGTCCCTGTAAGTTCCGTGTACTGAAAAACAATGACCATAATGACAAATATTCAAGAGGGACACCTCCAATGACAAAACACATCTTAAACCAAAATATGAACAAACAGAAAACCCTCTCTTTTATCTTTGACCTGTCCCTCTAATGTGGATAAAAGGAAATCACCTGAGGCTTATTTTCTATGTAGATCCCACAAATGTATCTTGGACTCCTTCTGACATCCACAGCCTTCTGCAAACCTGATTCTCACAATTTAGGCTCTGATACTATTCCTTCCTTTGACTTTGGATTATATGATTTTTAAATCCATCAGCCACTGATGGTGGTGTGCTTCTTCCATGTTCTCTTAGTGACATCTCACTTAGATGGATGCCTCTGTGGAAACAAGCCTTTAAGAAGCATTTTCATATGACACCCAGGCACCATATAATTTCTTCACCATACTCTTCTATAGCTACCATAACTTCTGGGTTTTCTTCCATTGGGCAGGGTCATGAAGTAAGAATTAATTGTACTTAAGTTGGATCCAATATTTAATATAAACCTAAAACTCATTCCTGGATCTATGTTTGTTGTTTTTACAAATCAGCTTTTGGGTGCCATGCAGAATCTTCATGTGATTTTGTGGTAGAGAGTCTTATGGACCATCCCCTGGGGCATTAAGATATTCTATTATTAATGTCTTTGAATAGCCTCTGGTGAATTTTTAAATTTTAAAACTATCACAGGTGATTCCTTGAGTTTTTAAGGTATAGAGAAGAGGATGGTTAAAATGCCTTTCTATAGTTGTTAGAACAAGCAGTGCTTTATTTGGGGGGGGAGATTAAACTTTTTAAAAATATTTTTATTAGGGGCTCATACATATCTTATCACAATCCATACATACATCAATTGTGTAAAACACATTTGTACATTCATTGCCCTCATCATTCTCAAAACATTTGCTCTCCACTTAAGTCCCTGACATCAGGTCCTCATTTTTCCCGTCCATCCCCACTCCGCCCTCCCTCATGAAACCTTGATAATTTATAAATTATTATTTTTGTCATATCTTGCCCTGTCCGATGTCTCCCTTCACACACTTTTCTGTTGTCCATCCCCCAGGGAGGAGGTAACATGTAGATCCTAGTAATTGGTTCCCTCTTTCCAACTCACCCTCCCTCTACACTCCCAGTATCACCACTCACACCACTGGTCCTGAAGGGACCATCCACCCTGGATTCCCTGTGTTTCCAGTTCCTATTTGTACCAGTGTACATCCTCTGGTCAAGCCAGACTTGCAAGGGAGAATTCGGATCATGATAGTGCGGGGGAGGAAACATTTAGGAACTTGAGGAAAGTTGTATGTTTCATCTTGCTACATCGCACCCTGACTGACTTGTTTCCTCTCTGAGACCCCTCTGCAAGGGAATGTCCAGTGGCCTACAAATGTGTTTTGGGTCTCCACTCTGCACTCCACCCCCCCCTCATTCACTATGGTAAGATTTTTTGTTCTGATGATGCCTTATACCTGATCCCTTTGACACCTCATGATCGTACAGGCTGCTGTGCTTCCATGTGGGCTTTGTTGCTTCTGAGCTAGATGACTGCTTGTTTACCTTCAAGCCTTTAAGACTCCAGACGCTTTATCTTTTGATAGCTGGCCACCATCAGCTTTCTTCACCATATTTGCTTGTTTACCCTCTTTGTCTTCAGCGGTTGTGTCGGGAAGGTGAGCATCATAGAATGCCAATTTAATAGAAGAAAGTATTCTTGCATTGAGGGAGTACTTGAGTGGAGGTCCAATGTCCTTCTTCTACCATAATACTAAACCTGTGAATATATGCATATAGATCTATTTCCCCATCCTCATACATAAATATATTTGCATATGCACATGTATTTAACTAGACCTCTATAAATGCTCTTTGACCCCCAGCTCTTTCCTCTATTTCCCTTGACTTTCCTCCTGTCCCACTATCATGCTCAGACCCCATCAGGGTTTCAGCAATTCCTCTTTGTTACATTACCCTTGATCATGCCTTACCAGGCCTCCCACACCCTCCTCACCACCAATTTGGATTACTTGTTGTTCCCTTGCCCTTGGGTTTGTTAACATCACTTCCTTCCCTGCCCCTTCCCCTCTCCCATGTCCCCTGGAACTGTCGGTCCCATTGTTTTCTCCTCCAGATTGTTCATCCAGCCTATCTTAGACAGACCTTCAGAGATAATAACATGCACAAAAACAAGACAGAGCAAAACCAAGCAACAATATACAACAAAACAATGACAAACAAAACACAACAAAAAAAGCTTGTAGTTAGTTCAAGGATCATTTGTTGGCCTTTACGAGTGTTTTCCAGTCCAGTCTGTTGGGGCACCGCGCCCTGGCCCCAAAGTCCACCATTCACTGGGGATCTCGCCACTCCATTACCTTGATGTTCTGTTACACCTCCTTAGTGTTTTGCCTCGGTATGGAGGGATCAGTTCGGGTGCAATTCACACACTGTGTCTCCGGTGTTGTGCCCTGTAGGGCCATGGGTCAGTGAGGGGCGTCATGTCTCATAGTGGGGCTGGCCATGTGGTCCTCTCTGTGAACATTCTGCTCTAATTGGGGTCATCGTCCTCAAGGCCTGGTGGCTCAGGATGTGCTCCACTCTCTCTTCCTCCCCTTTCATCTGCTTCTGTGTGCTCTGACCAGATATGTCCGTCTCAAGGAGCTGCATATTCAATGCTGTCTTTTGAAATAAATTCTTCTGGGGGAGGGGCAGGTGTCCACTTAGTAGTTGGGATTGGGGCCGGCCCCCCAGTCCTCTCCACTGGTTCCCTACTCCATGCTGGCATGTTGCATTCACATCTTGCAGCTTGGGTTGAAGTGTGGTCCTTCTTTCCCTGTGGAGATATAAGCAATACCCTCCCCTTGGGTAGATTAGTACCCTGTGCCCCAGCTACCCATTTCTTTTTATTATTGTTGTTATTTTTTTCCTTGATCCACCTCCTTTTTAGTTGTATACCATGTGTATCCCTGTATTTGATCTGGTTCCTGCCATATTACCTGGTCCTCACCCCAGGAAAGTTTGTGTACAGTAGCTTTTTCCCTACGACAAGCAGTGTTTTCAATGCTTTGTTAAATGATTGCCTGCCCCCACCCTCCACACACACACCATCTGTAGACATTGTTTTCCATGCCTTTTGTAAAGCCTCTCTCTATTAGTCTGGGTTGACTAAAGAAACAAATTTATAGACACTCATATATATATAAGAAAGAGATTTATATAAAGAGTAATTGTATATTAAGAAAACATCCCAGTCCAGATCAAGTCCATAAGTCTGATATTTGACCATATGTCCAATACTAGCCCATAAATTTCTCTTTAGACTCACACAACACATGCAATGATGCCGAGTGCAGGAAGATCACAGGCCAGTGGGTGGAAAGTCTTGTGGATCCAGTGGCAGTGGAAGTATCTTAGCACTGGCGTGGGTCTCCATTTGGTTCCTACAGCTCCAAGGCTCTGGCTGCCTCAGCATAGCTCCACGTGTCTTGTCAAGAGAGAGAGGAAGCAGAGAGCCGGTGTGTATCTGACCTCCAGTGAGCTATTTATCTCTGTTATGGCTCCAAACGAGGTTATCAAGCTGCGACCACAACCGCATTGAGTTGACCCACATGAAATCGAACCTTTAAGTTGGTGCATATTGCTGTTAACTTCATGGACGGCCTGTCCTGATCTTACTTGCTTCTGGATATGGACTTCACAAGGTTCCCATTGGAATGAAGATTCTTCACATCAAAGGATATGATTATCTCTTCAGAGCACTAGGTTGATATAAGTGGGCAATATAAAAATTGGATACCCAAAATGGTGAGGGTAAAGACATGAAGTGTTTGGCTTATAAACTTTCATAGGTGGGGGAATATGTTCATAGGATCATGGTGTTCACATAAGTATAGAATATTTTTGTTTGGTTCAATTGTAGAATGTTATGTTGAAAAGGGGTGTCACATTTTTAAATTGTATGCCTTTAGTTTTATCCTGTTAGGTACAGACATGATTTTATTATTGTTTGCTTGAAAATTATATATGGCTAAAGAGTTGTGTACAAGTGCCAAATTGACCAGTGGTGGTCTGTGGCAGTTACATAATCTTGAAAAGGCATGTAGTCTAGCCTATCAGGCCCTAGCCAATGAGGCCTCCGTGTGGGCATGGCCTTCTCGTGAAGATTCTGGGATCTCCTGTATTCCTCCCTAGAGACAAGAGACACTCTCTGCTTAGTCTTCCTGCTGACAAGCCACATGGAGCTACACTGATGAAGCCAGAGTCCTGGAGCTGAAGGAGCCACGTGGAGACTCACACCAGTGCTGAGATTGGTATCGGCCACATGGTCTAATATCGGACTTATGGACTTGATCTGGCCTGGACTGGGATGTTTCCTTAATATACAATTGCTCTTTGATATAAGTTCTCTTTTGTACACATATGAGTGTCTCTGGATTTGCTTCTCTAGTTTACCTGGATTAACACACCCTCTGTATTTTATTCTGTTCATCAACCACTTCATCTGGAATCCAGTTGCACTTGCTAAAATTCTCTCCTCTGGTTGATATGTAACTTCATTACCCTGGCCTGACTTGTGTGCTTATATATATGTGGATACCAATGAGTCACCAGCAACATGTTTTGATCACAATGATCCGATTTCTTTGCCACCATTTTTAACTGTTCCTCCCTGCCCCTCACGATACCTGCCTGTGCTATGAGTCTTTTTTTTTAGCTTAATCTCCTGTGTGTATCTTCTTCTTTATCCCGGATCCCTCGACTATTTAGCCTCTGTATTTAGAATCTTCAATTGATGTCTTTTGAACCGATCTAAACTCTATTTTGGAACGTGAGATTTGCTCACTTAGTATTGAAAACCCACCTTCTCTGTGCTCTTGGAGAACTATAGCATGCATAGGTGCCTCCACTGTGTAACAGGCTGGATCCAAAAAGATAGGTCAGTAGTCCCTGAAAACAAATGACTGTAGATATACAACGCCTTTTGCCACATATTGGTGGCAGACAGAGTCATTACACTGTTTTTCTATTGTCTGTTTTGTTCTTATTTAAACCAGTTCTTAAATTAAAATCTTAAATCATCATTCTTGGTAGTCAGGTTATAATGGAGCTTACAGACTAAGACAGGATAAGAAGAAGACCTGACTGTCTGAATCCAAGATTTAGTCAGTCAAAAAGCTATGGGTCATAAAAGAGTACCGTGTGATAAAAAAATGGAACATGAGTACCATTAGCAGAATGCATTGTGGCCCCAGCAATGAACTGGGACATACCAACGATTCTGAAGGTGGCATAGAGCCAGGAGGTGTTTTGTTCTCTTGTACATGGAATCACTCTGAATTGAATCTGAGTTGACTGCAATTAAAAACAAAAAACAATAATTTTAAGTGTTTTTTAAATTATCACTGTTGCTAGGGAGAGTACTGGCTAGAATATAGTGGTAGGATAATTCATTTCAATTGTTGTATAATGCTCTTGTACATGGTGATTTCATAGTTTCTTTGTCCATTATCCTGGGCAGAGGCATTTAGTTTCTCATATTCCTGCTCCCAGTGAGTACTAGAGTGGGGCATTCTTGTAAAGTTTTCCGTGGCATTTTAGAGAGTTACAAGAAATGTATCAAGAGATGAAACTTCGGAGCCAGAGACCGAGAAAACGATAGGATTGTGATTAAAAGTAGAGGTGCTGGAGGCAAGCTGCCTGGGTTCAAACCCCTATCCTGTCACTCTTCAGCATTCCCAGAAAGCCGTAGGCACAGCTTCTTTCAGCCCATTTTCATGAATGTATACCCTACCTCAACTCATGCCATCCAACCATCAGCTTGGCTTAGGTTCCCTCGGCTCGGGTACAGCCTGTCATAGCCAATGCCCAGCTACTACTGCCTGCTTCTGTCGCCAGAACCCCACAGGCCTGTGGCTTCGCAGCAATCACCATTTTGTGTGTCTGTACCATTTCTGATCCATGGAGAGATTTATTTTTGAGTCCGGAGGTGTTTTTGGTTTTCTCTTTTAATCTTTTATTTATACCTCTAGATGTCTGGAGCAGAGGAAGCACATCAAAGCATAGGTTATTGTGCCATCTTCACCCAAAAGTTGATCACACTTCTGTGATTTAAAATTAAACGCAGATCTTAGAATCATCTAATCAAAGACTTTTGAAGCTGGAGAGAGTTAGAGGGATGATTAAGGCAAATAAGCCAATTGCAATAGGTAAGGGGTCTGCAGTCTTAAGAAGTTACGTGATTTACTGCTACCATGTACCGGTTCATTTTAGGGCAGGGCAACAGCTAAAGTGTTGGGCTGCCTCAGGTGTCCTTTGCCGCTCTGTCCACTGCCATATGACCCTCTACAGGCTATCCTTAAGTGCCATGTTTCCTTCAAACAGAACCTGGAAAGAGATATCAATGTAAGCAATCAGAAAATGACAAGTCTCATTTTAAGACTGATAGATAATACTTGTTTATCCTTGAGAAATATGGAAGTGAAAGTCAGAGCATAGTATGCCCAGTACTGAATTGAAAATACCGTATATACTAGAATATAAGCCGACCCAAATATAAGCCGAAGTACCTAATTATTACCTGGGAAACCAGAAAAACTGATTGACTCGAGTGTAAGCCTAGGGTGGGAAATGCAGGATGTGAATTAACACAGAGACCCGAGGGGAGAGACAGAGCGCAGCCACAGACACATCCTTACCAGTTCAACTGTCTACATAAGTGAATCACTACGGGTGCTTCTGCGAATTGGAGCCATCCACGTCATAGGACGCCTCTGATTGGTTAGATGTGAGTAAACAAACATTCAAAGCCCTGCAGTGTCAGCGGGGCTTCAAATGAACAGTGGAGGAACGACAATCGCCCATGAGATGTTACACCTCGCTGGGGTACCACTGACCCGTGCATAAGCCGAACCTCAGTTTTTCAGCACATTTTTTGTGCTTATACACGAGCATATACGGTATTTTCTTTAGAAGACCCAGTGCATTTGACTTTGTGGATGTCTATTGCCTTGGGTTTCTCTACGTTCCTGCAACTTACGAGATCAGTAATAGTGCCAATACTTCCAGCCACCCATATCATTAGGGTTTAAAAAGCAACTGTGATGAATGGATCTGACCATAATTTACAGGGATAGCCTCTATTTCTGCTGTCATACAGACATGACAGGTAGGTTAATTTAGGAAATAAAAAAAGAGTGACCAAAATAGAGCAATACTCCCTTCTAATTAGGATTTCTGAATTTATTTTAGGATACAGGTTTAGAAACTGGTATTTTTATTAAAGTCTTTGGAACTGTTTTATTCTGTTTCTAGATCTTTTAGCTGTGCCTAAGCATCCGTATGCTGCTATGGAGAACTGGGGACTAAGTATTTTTGTGGAACAAAGAATACTACTGGATCCCAGTATGTCATCTATTTCTTATTTGCTGGATGTCACCATGGTCATTGTTCATGAGATATGTCACCAGGTATGAGAAAAAAAAAGATCAGGTGTAAGTATAATGTGCAAACGATTGAGAATGTAGAATGGTTTCAGATACATAGATTAGGAGCTAAAGTATCATCCTTCTAATTAAGTTTTAATTATCCACTGAGGACTGCTTAATTCTTCCTAGAAGATAAGTCATTTTCCCCTGGATGGCAGCACAAACAAAACAAACACACAGTATATTGAAAAAGCAACTCTTATTCCGTTGACTTGAGTCATGAGGCAGCTCTGCCACTCGGCATCCTGTGTAGAGTCCTTCTCGGGCCACTGTTCCTTGTCAGCTCTGCTTTATCCTCTGTGATTATTGGGGTGTGTATATGGTAAATGCAGTGATAGCAATGATTTATTGCATTGCTGCAAGATGCAGCTGAATTTTGTGTACGTGTCAAAATGTGCTTTTGCTGAAATCAATTTGCTATTCCCTTTTCCCCATTACACAGACATTTAGGAAGTCTTTCACTAACTCAGCCGTAGACTCTTTGTTCTCAAATGATTGATATTTTTTGCCTTGGCATGTTTAGAAATTCATATGCAAATTAGTCAACTTTGTAGTGAAGCTAAGATAAAATTAATTTCACTTTGATTTTATACACTTGCTTACAATGAGTGGAAAGAATCGTCGAGCTTTTGCAGGGCTTATGGAATCCTGAATTTATTGAAGGAAAAAAAAACACACCGAAAAACATACGCTCATTCTAGTAAGAAGTAATAATTGCCCTGATTACCACAACTGTGTACAGGCTTTAGCTGAAAACATTAGGCATTTTATCATGCTGCAGTATGATTCTAATTTATCATAATCCACCAAAAATATAATCTATCAAAACTTAAAGAGTGGGGTGCAAAAAGGTTTCAGTGAGAAGTGAAATGCTAAGTACCAATAAATGAACTGGCAAACGATTCTGGAGCTCGGGATCCTTTCCTTAGATATTTGCCTTTTGCAGTGAAGTTGTGATGGAGAGATGCTGGTACCGGCATCCTGGTCACGTTGGGGATGTGCGCCTCTTTATCTGAGGTGCCATTGCTCAGATATCCAGGGCTTCTCTTTCATGGGGGAGAATCTAGTTTTCACCTAAGCATAAAATTCTTTGCAGGAAAAAGCACTTTTTCCTTGAATGTTCCTATGAATGACAAATTAGAAGCATTAACAAAGCACAAACTCCCTACCGTCAAGTCTACTCTAACTCGCTGAGCAGAACTGCCCCTGCTTCCAAGTCTGTACATCTTTACAGGGGTCGAGAGCCCCATCTTTCTCACCTGGAGTGTGCCAACTGCTGACCTTGGAGTTAACCACCCAGCGTGTAACTCACTTTGCCCCTGGAGCTCCTGGTTAGAAGCATAGTTCTGTAGCGGTAAGGCCGCACTGCTAATGCTTCAGTGGCTCATTAAACTGGATTCCCTTTATTCGATAGTCTACATAACTTCCTTGTGATCATTTAGTGGTGCTGTGCTATTTACTGTGAAAGAACAAACCAGAAAATAGGAGACACCTCCAAAAATGTTCAACTATTACTGCTACTTATATTTTATGCCATTCTGCCATTCTTCATTCCCGCTAAATACTCATGTTCCTGTGATTCTTACAATAGACGTATTTTAAAGGTAAAACGTGCATTTTTAAAAGTAAACATTATTTTTAAAAACTTTATATTTTGTGATCAAGAACTTTAGGGTACTCTCTTACTTTATTTTCTTAGAGATCTTCTTGGGTAAATGATACTTACTTTTGGATAGTGGAATGTTCAGTCATCGCAGTCTTTATTGTGACTCTTAATGACTGTTTATAACCCGCCTCTTCCTTGCTCCTGTGGAATGCTCCTGGCTCGCCTGGCCTACGGCATTGTTGCCCCGTTGGCTTTTTTGTTTCCTAAACAGTTCTTTTCTACCACAGTGATGGCACCAACCATTACATCTGCCTGGAATCTTCTTCCCCATGGCTTTCTCATGGCTGGTTCCTTCTGTCATTAAAGTCTGAGCTCACATGTCACCTAGTTAGAGGGATCTTTTTTTTGGTTTTATTTTCCAATCTAAAGGGACCTTCTCCCCTGATCATATTTTATCGTGCTTTATCACAATCTGAAACGATAGGGTTCATGTGCTTCTTTATTTTTGCCTTTCTCATTTCACACCATCCCCAATAAAATGTCAGCTGTCTGAATTTTCACTGCTGGATTGCAAAATCTTTAGGATAATTCATGGAATATATACATATATATATTTTCCAGCAATAAAAAGCACATACATATATATGTATACTTTTGAAAAATGAAAGATATTTATTTACCCTTTTGTTGAACTATTAAAGGGACTCAGAATAATGCATCATGATTTGATCAGAGGCCAGAGAAATTGCAGTATTTTTCTTGAAGGGACATGGAGGAATGTTATGCCTCAGTTGCTCATTATAATAATATCATGTAGAATTGGGTGTGGAGCACCTTAATATTCCTTCATTCCGGCACACAGCTGGTGTCTCCTGTGAATATTTCTTGCCACTGGAAGGTGATGCTTTGGTACCTTCTGTGATGAGTTGTTCACTATCTCTGGAGACAGTAGTTTCTATCTTCAGGCGTCTTTCAGCAGACATCTACTAACCAGAACTTTCATCCATTGGTTCTGGTTCACCCTTTGTGGGACCACCAGAAACAATCCTTCTTCTCATCCACATAAGAGACCTTCAGCTATTCGAGGACAACTGTCATTGACTTTTTTTTTCTCATTTGTACTTTTTTCTTCAGATTAACTATTCTTTTTGTGTTTCTTGATAATTTTTCTTATCCTTCTTTGAAATATATGTGTATTTGACAAGTATAACGAAGCAGTTGAATAAATCAATACAGTCTTGCCACACATATTTTAAGATCATAAAATCAATGGGGAATGACTCCAGTTATGATGATTACAGTTTGATATATTTAATTTTAGATGAAATAATTCTGGACCATATTGTAAGTATATCTGTATCAATTCATTTTGTCACGACAGTGGTTTGGTGACCTTGTGACGCCTGTTTGGTGGGAAGACTTGTGGCTGAAGGAAGGCTTTGCTCACTACTTTGAATTTGTTGGCACAGACTATCTGTACCCCGGCTGGAACATGGTAAGTGCACTCTTCCAGAGTCAGATGGAAGCCCAGTGCCAGGCTGAGCTGGTGTTGCTTCAGGCTATTGGTACGGTCCAACATGCTTGAAAATACAAGCGATGCATGAAAAATATACATATCTAGTAATAAAGGAACCAGTTATAGAAATGATAGTGATATAAAAAGTTACCTTGTATTAGCAATGAAATAGCAATTTGTTTATTATACATTGATTTTGAAATAGTACATCTTATCCAAGTGGAAATATTTAACATTGTGGTATTTGATAATACAGATAAAACATCCTTCACAACAGAGAAGGTAGAAGTAATTGATAAGTGATATTTTCAATGTATACTGTATTTCAGTATGTGGCTATGTGAGACCTTACTATTTCTTGCATGTGATGAAACAAACAAAACATAGCTGAAGTATTTGGTGCATTGTGCTCAGATATTTATGTAACATAACAGTAAGCTTAAATCATGTAAGTATGCGTTCACTTTACTTATGAAGAACAGTGTAAATTTTGCTCAGACTCCAGCAAGGTACTTACACATTTGAACCTGAAGTCGAGTTGGTTGTTTTTTATGTAGTGATGTTCAAGCACATTTGTAAGAAAAATGGGGAGATAATGTGGTTTGTATATTCCTTATTTTGTAAGTTTTCCCATCTTATATAAGCTTCCATTAATATTATTAATATTAACATTAAGTGTGCTTATATCAAGTAAAAGGATTTTAAATTGCACCCTGGATATATGGAGGTTTGCCATTTAACATTTTAATTTATTGTAAGTAGTAATGTGTAAAAATTTCTAAGTACAGAAATTTAACCAACTTAAAAAGATAGAATTTTATCTGTGATACATCATAAGTGATATAGTTTTTATACCTTTTTAGATATTATAAACTAAGATGAATAGGTGATTATCTAATTTCAAGTCATTATTCCAAGTGTGATATTCAGATAATGTAAACCAAGGGGAAATCTGGAATATGAAAGTCATGTTGCAACTTCTTTACCATTAATTCAACTAACTCATGCTGATTAAATAATGTGACCTTACACATTCCTCAGAGGAAATGCTGCAATGGTAATTCCCTTTTGATATCTTTTAATTATGTTCCTTTAGTTTTGCCCATGTCTTCTAAAAGCAAGGTGTTTACTTTGAATAAATGTATGTTTACTTAGATTTGTATAGCTGGGTGTACACATAAAGAATTTTGTTAAAATCTTATAAGAATTATTTTATTATGATACTGGTGGTAATTAAAAATTCTTCATATATATGCAAAAATATCAATAATCACAAGAAATATTATTTTATGTATTCTTTAACAAAAATGAAATATTATAACTTAAATGTTTAAGGATATTGAAACATTAACAGAAGTACCTTTTGGTTTTTTGATGACTTTTAACCAACTTTGCTTATACTTTTCATTTAATTTTTATTGTGCTGTGGATTATTACTGATTTAAAATTTCATTATGTTTCAATATTAAAAGATGTCCTTATTACAAATGATATGTTAATCATACTGATAAAGGTTTTTCTTTTTTTGTTGGTTTCGCTTCATTAAGAAATAAAACTTGTCCATTCATAATTATGAAAAAGATGAGTACCTCTTAGATTAAAAATAATGAACAGAATTACACATGCCATCCTTGATAATCATTGAACAGTAAGATTAAGGTTAAATAACTGAATTTGTTTTTGAGAAATTTTTGAAAGAAAATATTTCTTCATCATTTCCCATTGTTATCAACATAGGTCACTGATAACATTCTTTTGTAAGGGGTATTTAAAAAATCATGTCTCAATAACATAAGTGAGACTTTGCCCTTCTTAGAATACAGGTCAAGCAATGAAAGAGCAGAAACCTGTGGTGATCAAGATATCAGCTATATGTCTTTGAAATCTACATTTTATCATTAAGAACTGGACACCATTACAGTGAGATGGAAAACTTCCTTATAAAACTAAGGACATTTATTCATGAGAAATAACAAGTCCTATGATGATAATTCTGCATTCCTATTATAAAAATTAAAATACGTTCCTTTTTGATGACACTTTTTTTCAGTAGCTTGCCTTATTTGGTTTATAGAGAGCTCCCAATGTATTAAACACACACAATCTGTAAGAAGGAGCCCTAAATAAATGGACTTTTTAGATACTATTATCTCCTTTTAGAGAAAGTCTTAAGTTAGCCATATAAAAAAGAGAGAGTACTAAGTGGGTTCACGGCTGTACCAGCAATATTTTACATAATGGCATCAGCAAAAGAGAGAAAGAAATACGCAGAGGAATAGGAGAGACAGCTGCGTCAGCAGTAACTCATACTGTTGTGAGAGGCACAAAAGCTTCGCTAGAAATGCACGGCTTAGGCTTCACAAGTGCTGAGACTAAAATAGAAAAACCAAAAGTCAGGCCCATGTCAGGAATAAAAAAATTAGGAAGCTGACCTCTTTTACTTTTAATTTCAAAACAATACTTTAATTCTTTTTAGGCATGAAGGCTCATGCCTTGAAATTCGATTTAAATTTATTAAAGAGGTTTCTTTGGTCTATCTACCTTCTGTAGAGTATCGGTAAAGTAGCTTCAAATTATTTTGTATTCTTAATAAAGCTTCCATATTGATCGAGGCTAGTATATAGTTGCTTTGTCTGCTTAACTATTAGAGAAATCTGACGATGTGTGTGTGTTTTCAGAGCCCATTTATAACATAGAAATAATTAGTTTTTACAGTTGTAACACAACATGTGTGACTATTTGGTTCATAAACAAAGAAGTCAACTTTGGATATTTCATGAAATATGATTTAAGGTGGGCCAATGAATGGGAGACATTCTCTAAGTATTTGTACCTCACTGGCTCACGCTTATCATTTGAAAAATTGGACTCTGTTACTGATGTACTAAGCTCACTGTTTGTTTGCTTGTTTGTTGTGAAGATAAAAAGACTTATGAGCCTTTGAAATGTTTGAATTTCTAAACAAATGTGAGCAAGCAACCTGGACCTGGAAAATGAATGCTCCATTAGAACCGTGCATCGATTTTATAGAGAGAATTCGCTAACATTTCCAACCTTAGTAGACCACTCTGACACTCTATAGATTTATATCAATTATGTTTAGATTACAAAATAATTTCTATCAACTTTATATCAGGACTCAATCTCACCAAATCAATTCTTCTCTCTACTGGCAACAGAAACTACTGTACTCTATAGGAATATAAGCCTTAGATAATGTTTCATTCATCAAAGAGAATTGTCAAGATCATTAGAAGCAACTTCCTTAGCTCAGGGCTAAGGGTACATTTCAAGGGGCAAGTGGTCTTTTTGTTTGACATTATTTTATCAGAGTTGGCTGTTAGTGACAACTTTATTGGATGGATCAATTTATGGTTTGCTGTTGATAGCAGCTGTATTAAATCTTATTGTTTCCTCAAAGGATGAAAAAGAAAGACTAAAACAACATGTGATTGCTAGTCTTCAAGGGGTCTTTATCATTTGAAACTGAAAGAGGCTATGAAAAGATGCACAAATAAAGGCTGTGACTAACTCTTTGTTCATAGATCCGATGCTGATGCACGTTACATCAGAGGCCTGTGCATATTAGATAGTCTTTCATTGTAATTAGGATAGTCCATGTTTTTCTGTTGTCAGTGTGTCCTTGAGTCTCCTGAAGGTGGCATTGTAAAGGAATGCTTCTACAATGACAGTCATTTTACTTGGGCCTATGTTCTTTTATTACATGAATTGGCATGGTACAGAGCCTTATCCAATAATAAGGTTGAGTTTTACACTCATTAAGGTCTGCAGACTGGCTATTCTTCCTCGATTTTGACAGAGACAAATTGGCAGAGTGACAAATAATGTCGAATCATGAAGTTCACTTCATGGTGCTTACTGCTTAGGACATTACAAAATATATATATATGTATTAAACCCTTGCTAATTGTCCTCAGTGATTTCTAATGTGGGCAAAAGTAAGAGAATAAAAATGAATGGTGCCAGTAGAGTCAGTTTCTTTGTAATGTGCACCAACAAAGGAAACTTTAATAGGCATGACAATAAATTTACACTCACCTTTTAAGTAATTTTATTTTCATTAAAAAAGAAGTAAAGAAAATTATTGGCAAACATAAATAGGCATAAACAAACTTATTGAGTTCATGTTTTTCTAGTTTAAATGTAGAGATATAATTCTTGTGAGCAATAATACGCACTCTGTTGAATATTTGGCAAGTGGGGAATAGAAAATTAGAAAGCTTGGTTAACATTTCATTTGTTCTGTTGTTTGGTCCTGAAATCTTATTGATGTAGGGAATACTTCCGTAATCTTCGCACAGTTTCTTAGTGTATATCCTGGCAATAGCTGGCACATGATTGCTGTTGCATGTAATTTATCATTCAATATCTACTTGTTCACCAGAGCTGTGGGATGAGAGACACGGTGTTTGTGAAATGTTTATTTTAGAAGTTTACATTAGAAGTATAGAATACCAAGTACAGTTTTCTATATAGTTGTGCCTATCTATTGTGATCAGAACCCACATTATACTTTAATCCTAAAAAAAAACAGTCAATTCGAAAGTGATTCAATCCTTTGCTACTTTTGGGGATATTTTATTTTCAAATGACAAATACGTACATAGCACATACATAAATGTGAAAGCTTCAAAGTCTTCTCAGAGCTAGTGCCAGAGTCTGTAGTCATGTTGATTCTGTTCAGAAGCCTAAGAGTGGAATTTGCATAGAAAGAATTGAGGAAAGTTAGAGAACTTGCCTGGATCTCTTGAGGTCAGTCTCCCAAATGTGGGAATGAGTTTTCCCCTTACAACTTTTCTCCCCTCTCCCATTTGGAAGCAATTATTTAACCACTGAAAATAGGTATTTCATTTTAAAGAATAGGAAAAATAAGACAATAAGTATTCTCCCCCTTTGAGAGGCATCAGGGATCCATAAGTCCCTATTCTGTAAGAAAAGTTTGCTTTTTCGGAGCGTTAGTGGACAGTTTTCGGCGTTGGTGGATAATGGACCTGTAACAAAAACAAAGGAAGTAAACCAGGGCGTACTAGCTGTGCTGAGAACAGCAGCTAATGCCATGAAAGGAAGCTATGTAGCGGAGGTGCTTTAGCCGGATTCACAGTAAACGCAGAGGGAATCCCAAGGTGCATGTGTCCAACACAGCGAGGGTTACACCAGGACTCAGAAAGTGTACAAATAAGAACAATTCAAAGGATTCTTAGTGTTTGGAAGCAGGACCAAGGGTCAGATTCTAACTAATGGTAATAATAGATATTAAGAATTTCATGAAAGAACTTACAGTTATCAAAGAAACAGTTTAAGCAGGTGCCTGTTATAATAAAGAGCATGGGGGGGGTGGTCATATTTGACCTCTGGTTTTCTTACTGCCCAGAGTCAGACATGCCTCCCAACATGGTCCATCCTCTTTCTCCCACTGTGTTAAGCTGAGTTGTCTAGAGAAGCAAATCCAGTGACTCGTATGTGAGATCCAGGCCCACATCTGGATGCGTCTTAAGGGGCAGTTGTGTGATTGAGGGGTAAATTAGAGAGACACGGGGCAAGGCATGCATGGGCTCACCTTTTCCATTGGAGATCAGACCCAGATGAGGCAGTACTGTACCTTCTCCAGCCTTACATAATTTCGGGCAAAGAAGCCACAGTAAGCACATACATAATAGGAAGTCGTTATATTTAGAGACATACGTGTAACAAGAGGAGGACGAGCTAGGGGTATACATACACTAGAAAGGGGAGATCCTAAAGGCATACATGTGACAGGACGGCGCATACATAACAAGATGAGTAGATGCTAGAGTCAAGATGGCAGCCGAACCTTAGTCATCTCTGAGCTGGCTTGACCACAGGTGTCTTTGAACTCTTCTCCAGGGGAACAATTTATGATCCTTACAAAAGGGAGCGGACCCTATTCTTAGCATGGGACCGACATTAGGGTCTGATTGCTTTTGATGGCAGACAACCTTCAGGCAGATCGCTTTCAAGCAGTTGACTTTCAAGCATATATTATAATAACAAGCATGTGCATGCAAGCTCCTTAAGATTGACATTATTATGGGAGCGTCCTGGGGAATAACTTTTACTTATGAAACTGACAGGAATGTATCTCCAACCCATGAATGTGAAGGTGTCTCTCGAAGGGAGCCCCAGCCTCCCAGACTCCTTAATACATAATCATAGAAAATTTATTCGTGAATACTCTCTTCCCGGTTCTGTTTCCCACACATATATGTATAAGAAAGAGCTTATATCAACAAGTAATCTTATGTTGTCAAAAGAAGGCATGCCACCCAAGTCCAACTTCAGTCCATAACTGAGATTGTAGTTTATAAGTCCCTCATCATACTCACATAGGTTCATACTGGTGACACAGAATGGTGAAAATCACAGGCTGCTGGAAGCAGAGTTGTGTGGATCCAAGGTTGCTGGAAACATCAGGGTGCCAATAGTCCTCAGGGTAAAGCGGCCCATATGGGGCCACCTTTGGAGGTAGACGCAGCAGCCCAGGGAACTCCTAAAGAGGAGGAAGGCCAAGTGATGAGAGGGAGGCAGTTTTCAGAGCCCCTTACTCATACAAAAGGCCACATCGCCAACGAGGTATCATAACTGACATTTGATAGGTCAGACTCCACCCCTAGTTCAGAGTGTATAGTTGGCATAAAATAATCCAATCACCACAGGCCATCACTTGTCAATTTGACACCTTTACAGATGTTTTTAGCCATAAATAATTTCAAAACAGAGATAACATTGACTTTATTTGTACCTAATATGATACAACTAACAGAGGTACTACTGAAAATACACCAGCCCTACTTAAGCCCTTGTGGTAGTTACATAATCTGGTGCCAATTTTGGACCTGCCAGGACTAAGAGTGAAGGCGTACAGTCTAGTCTGGCAATCAGGTCGCAGCCAGTGAGGCCTCTGTGTGGGCATGGCCTTCTGAGAATTCTGGGAATTCTGATATTTTCCTCCTTAGAGACGGGAGACATTTTTCCTCCCTCTCCTCACTCCCTCGGAAATGCTCTACTGAAAAGGCTGACTCCCTGGGGGACATCCCTGAGGAGAAGTCACATGGACCTACTTGATGCAGCCCTGGGTGCTGGGGAAGCCCTGTGAAGACCCCTGCCAGCGCTGAGATGCTTGCAGTGCCACCGGATTCATACGACTTCCCACCTACTGGCTTATGATCTTCCTGTCCCTGCATTGGTTTCATCTGAAGAGCAATTTATATATTGGTATCACACATATGGGCTAATGCCAGACTTATGGACTTGATCTGGACTGGGCTATAATGTTTTCTCAATATTTAACTGCTCTTGTATGTAAACCTCATATGCATATGCATGTTTGTGAATTTGCTTCTCTAGTCTACCTGGACTAACACAGCCTTATATTCTATAGGTGAATTAAGCAAAACTATCCTCTGCCTAATGATTACAGCTTTCTGACACCCACACCTCAATTCCATAATCCTATTCATATGTTCCCCCACCTCTGACACTTTGTAAGCCAGCCACTTCATGCCTTTATCTCCCCTATTTTGGGAACTCTGCTTCTAAACTGCCTATTTCTCTGGTGCTCTAGTGCTCAGAGTAAACAAGCTTGATCTTTGATGTGAGGAATATTCCTTCCAGTGGAAACCTTATGAATTTTCAAACAGAAGGGAAGTCAAGTCGACATTGGTCTTCCATCCAGTCAGCAGGCAAAGTGAACCAGCTCACAAGGTCAAATCACTTCTCTTCATCTGGTTGAGTTCTGGTCACTTCAGTACTAGCCATTCCTAGCTAGGTCAGTGGGTACACAGTAAGCTACGGAGTTCCCCACAGAACTCCCTCTTCTTCAGAACAATGGCCCTTCACAAAGTCTCTACAACTCTAGCTCCATAGCACTGTCATGCCATCAACATAGACTTTGCAAAAACTCTTCAAACTTCAGTTTTATCTGTTTCATCTGGCCTCTAAGTCTTGTACACCAAGTCTAAAGTATCAGTGTCCAAACTCAACATGTCTCTCTGTTGCTGCATTTCCTCCACTTCAATTCACCAAGTGGATCCAGGTGGTCACCTAGCAAGCATTTTTGGCTGCCCACAGATGCTTTGTGACCTTCAATCCTAGAGGGAGCTTTTCTTCCTGGTTCCCAGCTTAGGCACAAGCTGCTGGAGCACAATTCAAAAAGGCAAAGACACCTGTTTTTCTTGTCTCCCAGCAATTGTCTCTCTTTGTAATTCTTTCAAAATGCAAACCAGTTGCCACTCAAAGCACTGAGTGGGGCTTAGCTTTGCTAAACCTTCCATGCAAGCCATTCCTAATTCCCATTTCACAGATCCAACTGTACAAGAAGCCAGTGAGCTTAGAAAGTCTCTGTGATCATTAAATTCAACCTTCATTTCTGCCAAATATTATGTCAATAAGTAGGGAAAACAACATAATCCCAGTACAGTCACATCTTAAACATAATTCTTAAAGCAGTCAAATCCAATACTTTCTTAGTTAACTGTCTGATTCAGATACAATAAGACCATAGGCCTCAGGCAAGACCAAACCAGGCTTGGGCCTTCTGTCACTATAGAAAAGTCCTAGAAGAATATTTGCCCCCTGAACACAAATTTAACATCCTCTGCACTTATTTTCACCATTACAGTAGAAATAACCAAGTCCAGCTTATAAGAATCAAAAATGTCACTTCCCATGTCCTTGATAGATAACAGCCAAGCAAAGCACGTGGCTATATCCGACTTTCTCCAGCTGTCCCAGGAAGAAAAATCCAATCCCATAAGGCAGAGGTCAGAGAATCTCCGCTGTGCATCTTATGATTTATGGTCCCATGACTGGACCATAATGAGTTAGGCTGGGTGTTCTAGAGAACAAACCCAGTGAAACTCATTTCTGTGTAAGAAAGAATTGTATCTCAAGTAATTGTATCCCGGCACAGTTGAACTCCAGTCCATGATGCCGGTCCATAAGTCCCTCTTCAGACTCACGTAACTTCAAGCTGCTGCTGCAGGCTGGTGCAGCAGAAAGATCACAGGCAGGTGGGTGCGGAGGCGCATGAGCCCATGGGAGCTGCAAACACGGCAGTGCCCGTCACCTCT